>NW_015560618.1:1245201-1250903 GCF_001515605.1 Sinocyclocheilus anshuiensis | reverse complement strand
AATACCACCTGGTGGCCAAAGAGTGTAAAACAAGCAGATACATTACAGATGACCTGATGTGATCTATGATTACACTGTTTTGCGCCAGTTAAGGCTTAGAAATAACGCTGAAGAAAAAAAAAAATTCCACATAGACTAATCTATTTATATGAATATAATGTGTATTTCATAATGATTGTATAACATAATATAACATAACTGTGTAATAAACGTATTGGCTTGAAATGAATGGGGCTATCAAAGGTGTGTAAATCAAGTCTTTGCTCATAATAGGGAGGAGGGCCAATATTATTAGTCTAAAACTGGAAAGTGACTGAGTTTAACAGGGCAGAGGACTGTGAATTTACAAGATTCGAACTGATTCCTGAACTAGTCTGGCTAAGCGAGGCTTGGGAAGTCATCAATTACGTCATTGCTCTAAAGCAATACAGGCCTCGATACGTGCTTCACTGAAAGCTGCCGGGATTTCTCAACACGCTCCGAAGCCTCGGCACAGAACGTAACATCACTTCTTCATACATCATCAGCCCGGAACTGCTTCAGTGTACAACTGTTGCCGCAAGCTACATTAAAGTGATTATTACGTTTTGAATATGGATATTTTTCTCACAAAAACGCACTGATTCGCTACAGGAGGCCTTTGTTCACCCCCCGGAGCTTTGTGAGACACTGTTATATGGATGGGCACTTTTTATTTCACTTCTTTTGGACTGGTGCACTGCAACATCCGCTGAGTGCCATTAAAAAGCTTGAAAGATCAAAGACAATTTTTAATGTAACTCTGACTGGATTCGTCTGAAAGAAGAATGTCATATACACCTAGGATGACTTGAGGGTGAGTAATTTATGGGCTAATTTTCATTTTTCGGTGAACTAACCCTTTAATGCCCCTGCAGGTGGTGTGGTCTGGAGGTAATGAGCCTGTCCTAGGTTATATAAGCCAGTCTACATAGAACCTTAGGGAAGGAAAGATGGGGGCATACTGCTGGTATCTCAAACACTAACAAAGTGTTTGTTTTTTTTTTTTGTATATACAGTATATATATATATATATATATATATATATGTCATGCACAATGGGCCAGACAAGCTTTAATATTTGTGTGTGTGTGTGTGTTTTCCTTTACTTCACTATACACATGTAGGCTAAACCCCCTACTTCTCCACTGGCATTTAATAAACACTTTTTTTGTGGATGGTTTCCATGACAGGATACTCTACGACAGAAGGTAATATTCTTTTTAGATGGTAATCGTTATTTTACCAAAAAAATAAATAAATCGGATTAAAAGTAGAATTTATTACAAATACTCTTTTATGGCTACTATGTGGCCATAACATTGTTTGCATCTGAAGTGACATTTAGGTATATTCAAGTTCAGAGGTGGCATGAATTACAATTGCATAAATAATACTATGAGTTCAATGGGTTTTAAATGGGCATTAACTTGAGGTCCCCCTTGGTTGAAATCAAGTTCCGGGGGTTTAACTTTCTCATAATAATGATGACTTAATCTGCACGAGCGCAGTGTGCATGCGAGTGTGTTTTAAAAATGCCATAGAAACCAACTTAAATCAATTAGATTTTTTTGCACCCTCAGATTACAGATTTTCAAATAGTTGTATCTCAGCCAAATATTGTCCTATCTGAACAAGCCATACATCAATGGAAAGCTTGTTCATTCAGCTTTATTTAACCAATTTACAGTTATGACTGGTTTTGTGGTCCAGGGTCACATATATGGTGAGAGATGGTCGCAGAAGCAGCATGTTTTGGAGGAGTCTGTGTGAGGGTCCCGGGAAGTAACTCGTTGTAGTCCCTACAAGCTTTTAAATGATAATTACAAAATATTATCATATTTCCATAAGAGTGTCACTAAATTAATATCAGACATATTTGAAGACCAAGGAGAGGGAGTGGTCATAGTGAAACATCCAAGCATTTAGTATCTCTGAAAAGCCCTGAATGTCCTCTGTACAGAACTTCCAGACTTAAAACTGTGGCATGTATAGTCTCAGAGAAATACACCAAAATATAATGTCCTCATATGAGGTCACGGGGTCTCAGGAGGTTAAAAAACAATATCTCCGTTTGCATTGAACTTTCAGCGTCGTAACTTGCAGATATTGTTTATGCTCAAACATCAACAGTACACACTAACTAAAGTTAAAAAAGTGAAATCACAATCAACCAAACCTTTAAGCAAAGACAAACAGATCAATATGTTTTGACACATTCAAAATACTTTTATTTTTCATTTAAATTTGTATATATTTAGCTGTGTTCAGTAATTATGAATGGAGAATCATCCTCAAACTTAATCCAGAACTTGGTAAAACATTTATCTTTATTTCAAATATGCTTCAAGACTCTCAAATTCTAATATTAATATTTTTTTCCCTCTGTTAACTTTTTTTTTCCTTAGCTGACTGGGATGTTTGCTGAAGTTGGTGGATGTGGCACAGCCCTATACTACTTCCCAATAGTAATACATGGAGTCCTGAAAATGAATTGAGTTACTATAATTAATAATAATAAATAATAATAAATAAATAAATAGTTATAATTGAAAATATAAACGTCTTAAATTACAACTCGATTACAAAACAATTTTTTTTAGGTTTAACAATACTTACAATAAGTATGCAGGCTCCCAGTGCAGTAGCTTTCATTTTGAGATCCATGTTGCTTGGAAACCTGATCACAAAATCTGCATTTGATTCACAGCATGAGAATGGTTTGGTGATTTTGCCAAATGATCTGTCTATCGCTGCTTCATTCAAAGACACCAGCTGTGGTCACAGTATAAGACAGGCAATAACAACACACATTAACACATTAAGCATTCAAGCACAGTTGGTTACTAGCTATTCCTTATCTACAATGTACTCCCCATTCATATAGTACATTTTAATAGTATTATACAGGACTACTACTTTAAGCAATCTAAGGTAAAATAATTAATAATAATAAATCATAATAAATAAATAAATAGTTATAATTGAAAATATAAACGTCTTAAATTACAACTCTTACATTTTTTTTAGGTTTAACAATACTTACAATAAGTATGCAGGCTCCCAGTGCAGTAGCTTTCATTTTGAGATCCATGTTGCTTGGAAACCTGATCACAAAATCTGCATTTGATTCACAGCATGAGAATGGTTTGGTGATTTTGCCAAATGATCTGTCTATCGCTGCTTCATTCAAAGACACCAGCTGTGGTCACAGTATAAGACAGGCAATAACAACACACATTAACACATTAAGCATTCAAGCACAGTTGGTTACTAGCTATTCCTTATCTACAATGTACTCCCCATTCATATAGTACATTTTAATAGTATTATACAGGACTACTACTTTAAGCAATCTAAGGTAAATGTTTAAAATAAAGCACTGGATTTACAACTTAAGCTTCATTCTGTTACAGTTTAAATGAGCAACAAGACCATGATAGCTATGAAAAGAAAAAAAAGAAGAAAAAAAAACAATGAAACACGTTTGTGGATCAGGTTTTTTGCCTTCATTGTGGGGATAAATTTTTTTTCCCCAGAAGTATAGTACAATCTGAAATCACTGTGGTCAGGCAGCAAGGTAAATGGCTTAAAGTGATAGTTCACCCAAAAATGAAAATTACCACATGATTTACTCACCCTCCAGTAATCCTAGATGTATATGACTTTCTTTGAATACAATCTGAGTTATATTCAAAAATGTCCTGGCTTTTCCAAGCTTTATAATGGCGGTGAATGGGGGTTGAGATTTTGAAGCCCAAAAAAAGTGCGTTCATCCATCATAAAAAGTACTCCACACTCCACTCCATACTTCATGACTTCTTACCAGAGCTACGTCTACATCCTACATCATACACTGTGAACGCGTGTACGGCATTTAGCAGAAACTAGAGATTACGGTGTATATATAGTTTTAAGTATGGATATTTGGTAACGCTTTAGATTACAACCCGCAATGTACTGCCGCGGTGCTTAAGACGGGAACATGTGTGGAAAATAGGAGAAAACTAATCGAAGCCGCAGACGAGGGACATCTGGCAGACGTTGGTTTTGAATGAACCAACCAAAGTAGCACAGCTTACGAGTGAGCATCTTAAGATGAGAAGACAGCTGTAATTTTTGGTGTCACTTAAATTTAAATAAGCTGACTAATCTGTTATGGAGCTACTCTTTTTATGTACTACAATGTGATTATGTTATACAGTATGTTATATTATGTTGTATTATGTTAACCCTACTTCAAGCACTGACTAAAATGTTTATGTGAAGGATATGTTTAAGGTTACAAGATAGAAAATATCTTGGTTTCATTTTAAAACAATGAAAGTCAATGGGAAATTGAAACTTGTGTATGTGCTTCACCTCGAAGTTCTCATCTGTGCAGCAGGTACAACCTACACATGGTCCCACAATCTTAATTGCTGGTTCACCCCGTTCATTCTCAAGAGTGAATTTAGGTAGGCAAACATGCCAGTTTTGTCGAACATATCCAATGGTAGTGCCCCGTGGAGACTGAACCTCTAGCTAAAATATAAATACAACACATAGGCTAATATACAGTATATAAACATAATGAAGTTCTAAACAAGACAAGGATAACATTCATACCTCATGGCTGCTGCAGGAGGTACAAAAAGACGGGTGCACCATTCTGATGACCTCTTGATTTGAGTGGTCAGTAACATTCATTGTGAAATGACGTGCAACACCATAGCATTGCCTGTCACAAGATTCGCTGTCCTCGAGAATACTGAAAACCTTGTTCCCCATGCCATCCTTCACAAAATATCCGTTGACAGGCTTTATTCCACAGCAAACTTTAAGAAAATAAAAGGTAGGAGATAAGAGTGTTGCTCATTTGATTTTGCTGTATTTCATTCATGAAATGCTAATAAACAAACCTTCTGCAAGCCTGTCTTCTGTAGTTCGTTCTTTGTAGACAAACAATTGATCCATCTAAAATAAACATGAAAATTACAGGCTCCTTGCATTTGTCTATGTTAGCGTAATATACATGCATAATGATAAACATTCTTATTATTTTTAAGAAGCATCTCCAGTCCTATCTGACCCCGGTCAAGGTCTCCAGATGAGAAGGACAGTGGTACGGGTCTGGGAAAGGAATCATTGCGGTGTCCTCTAGTAAAGCATAAACAGACATACCATGTGTATGCATCAAACAGTTTCGTTAAACAAACTGTAACCCGCTGAAATCCATAGTGTTAAAAAAATTAAAATGGATGCCATCTTTCCTACACAACATTCAGTAATGAACTTCTTATCTGCAGATCATAACTTTTATGTTCACACTTTAAAGTTCTTTAATATACTGATGTATATTTTAATTCAAGAAATATTGAAAAATTATTTAATATTAATGAACGGCTTAAGTGTACTCATGGCTGTTTCTTAACACACTTCAGTACACTTTAAATTAAAAATTATTAATATCATTATTTAATTATTCTTTTGTCATCATTGAAAGTTCACTTATTTTAATGCGTTGACTAACACAGCAAATATAAAGTACTCCATTATAATTTTAAAGCAGCACTATGTATCTTTTGGCACTCTAGCGGTTAATAAACAGAACTGCACACATCCCGTGGAAGAACATTCCAACCGGAGCTACTTCTCTAAGTTTATGTCTATGGCGATTCACGCAGGTATGTGTTACTCCGCAG
>NW_015560618.1:1231190-1244706 GCF_001515605.1 Sinocyclocheilus anshuiensis | reverse complement strand
TATATACATATTCATTATATTAATAAATTGTATATTTAATTTGATATTTTAATAGCATCTTAATACATTAAGCCATTTTAAGTGTTTATGTTTTCCTACAGGAGTAAAACGCTTAACGAGAGACTTTGTGCATGCGTTCATATTCTGCTCTCACCCGACCAGGCTACAATAGTCCAAATATAAGTAGGCTACTTATTATAAGTGTGCCGTAGTGATTCGGAATAAGACAAAAACGCGGTTTGGAAGATGAATTCATGATGTACTCGATCATTATATACATTTTGCAAATTTTGAACACAGAAAAAGTTAGATAGTGCTGCTTTAACTATAGTGTGTTATTTGATATTACATTTAAAGTTATTTTAAATTGCAAGATTTCAAATGTAATTACAAATATACTGTATTTATTAAATACATCACATACAAGTTTCAATAAAATGACATTAAAGTATTTTTAGTAATCCTGCTTCAGTGGGTCAAAAAACGCTCTTTAGTTTAACTAACTGCATTTCTTATACATTTGAACTATAATACATTTTAATTGAATTGTAAATAATATGCAATTAAGTGTCTGAAGTTCACTTCATTAAGTTCACACTTAAGTATATTCTTTTTTTTTCTGTATTAAGTATACTCTTTTTAAAAGTCTACTAAAGTGTACTTATTTTTCACAAGGGGTCATATCTTGGCTAGACTGTTGTAGTCAAAGAAACAAAACGGGGATAGATAGACAATTCCATATTGGATTTAATCTGGAAACAGAATAAGAAAAGAAAAGAAAGGAAAATAAAAGAAAATAAAAGAAAAGAAATAAACAGTTTTAGTATAGTGTTAAATTCTCTTTCATTTTTTATTAATATATCATTTTAAATCTTATGGTAAAAATTCCTCTTAAATTCCTCTAAATCTTATGGTAAAAAAAACTCTTTATAGAACTGCATATTCATATACACAATACACAATTTAACATGATTTAAATTAAACTATTTTAAATAAGAGATATACCATACCAGTGAAATACAATTTGTCTGTTGGGCAGTGGTGCTGATAAATACAGTAAATGCTTTTCTCATGACACACGATTAGTTTTTGTTGTTGGGTGTTTTTAAGGAGGTTTGTGGTTGACCCACTTTCATGTTCCAAGTAGTTACTTCTGGTTTTAACAGCATGAAAATGCATGAGCTCTATTGCCACAATCACGCCAGGCTGTCCCTCTCTCACTCAGCCCTCACAGTTTCTGGTGTATTAATCACACTAACCTGTGAGCACTATAAAGCACATACACATTCCATCAGTAGTTGTCTGACTTCATCAAGAGATCACATACTCACCTACACTGTTAGACATTTCTGTAATTTCTACAGTTATTTACTGTATATCACCCAGTATAATACTGCAAATTCGCTTTACAGTAAGTAACTGTAATACCCTTTGCATCATGGGAATTTTCTGTGACGTCAAACCCCACATACAGTGACTTACTGTATTTTTTTAAATTGCTTTTTTTAAACTACTGTATTTGCCGTAACGGCCTCTTTGGCGCCATTCTATTGAGGTTGCTTTATTTTCCTCATTTCTCACATCGGCATTGACAAGATTTGACTTACACCGTGTCTACAATGCCACAACAGCTTGGGACTGACTACACTGGATGTTACATCGCTTGTAATGATTGGAAAATCCGTTTGTCCTTCGTGTCAGAAACAGCGCGAGCGCTTGGAGTACATCTGTACGTCAGAAATATACCGGGGCATTACTTGACTGTCCGCATCCACTGTAGATAGTATAATGGGTTCTATGGGTCTTGGGTAATGGGTCTTTTGTCGAGTCGAGTCGCGCCGCGCCACTCGTGTCCGAGGAAGACATGGAACCAGCGCGGCAGTTTTGCACAGGGATGAACCCGCGAGAGTGGAAGAGTTCTGGAGAACATCTGCGCTGTGTGTTGATGCACCTTACGAAAGAATAAGACCAGCAATCAAGGTAAAAAATATATGTACGTTTGTCTGTCTGTTTGTGTCAACATTTTTGCACACCAGTTTAACCTAGTAACATTTACCCGTAAACATAGCGATAACAAACTTTACTATGGTAAACTGCGCTGTCGTTTCAAACGACTTTTGTCAGCTTATTGAATTACCAAATTAAAATTACTTTTAACGAGCAACACTTATCTTGTATTAACTTTAAGTTAACTAATGTGAAATTTTGTTCAGGTATTAGTAATTAATGTTGGCCAGTAGCCTATTGAGAAAATAAAATCGTATGTTAGCTAGGTTGAACAAGTTTTTTGGCTAGCTGCCTTTCTAGTTTTAGAATTTGTTTGTTATAGTTTTTAATGGAATTTAAGATTTACTGCACTTTTTGTATTTGTATTTTAAAGGCAGTTACAATGAAGCATCAAGAAAGACATGAGCAGGCCAGCCACCCTGAGACGGATAATTCATGGTAAGAGAACAACTATGGTTTTGAGAGATTTGTGTTTTCTATATGGGGTTTGCCTTTTAAAGGTGTGCTATGATGCGATTTCAATTTGTGGCCACGTTTTGGAGCAGCACCTGGGTTTTGCAGATGGCTATGTATTCTTTGACTGCTTATCTTTTTTCCCCATTATGTTTCTGTTGCCTAAAGATTCTTTGTTATTGTAACCCCTCTCTCCCGTGTCCTCACCGCAACACCTCGTTCTTCTTCCGAGTGGGTCTCCAGCATGGGAGGCGGATGCACTAACAAGGAGGCTAAATAACTGCAGAGTGTCTGAAATTGTAGGTATAGGCAAATGTTAGAAAAAAATAAACTTTCCATAAGGGATCCATCAGAGGGAGATTCAGAATTGTATAGTAAAGAATAATAATCTTTAAAATATGTGTCACCCCTCTCCCCCGTGTCCTCACCGCCACACCTCGTTCTTGTTTCGAGTGGGTCTCGAACTCGGGTCTCCAGCATGGGAGGCGGACGCACTACTAACAAGGAGGCTAAATGACTGCAGCCTCTAGCGTCAGTTGCTAGGGCGCCTCTTGAGATCAGGGGAGTGAGGTTTTACCTGCACAGCACCTACTCGCTGGCCTCTGTTACACTCACCCCCTAAAACTCACTCCCATCTGGGTCACGGCACCAATGTAACCCCTCTCTCCCGGGTCCTCACCACCACATCTCAATCTTGTTCCAAGTGGGTCTCAAACCCGGGTCTCCAGCATGGAAGGCGGACACATTAACGAGGAGGCTATGTATTTATTAGTATTATGCATGCAATGTTTTAAATAAAGAATTTGATATTTTGTGATTATTGTGTCTGTTTTAATTGAATGCCAGTAGTACCTATGTAGGGTAAAAATAAAATGAATTCTATATAAAAATTATAAAATCCAATGAAATATATTAAAATGAATTAATAACAGTAGTATACTGATGAATTGGATTTTTTTACAGTAATTTACTGTAAAACGGTACAGTTTGCAACTGTAAACCAAATACAGTTTGCTACTGTAAATCTTAATTACAGTAACTTTAGTTACTGTAAAAACCCTTAAATCTTAATTACAGTAACTTAAAGTTACTGTAAAAACCCTTTGAAATGTCTTACAGTGTACGTGGAAATTTACCTGGGAGTTACCTACTACACTCTAAAAAATGCTGGGTTAAATACAACCCAGTGCTGGGTAAAATAGGGACAAACCCAGCAATTGGGTTGTTTTGACCCAGCGGTTGGGTTACTACCCAGAAGGTTGGGTTAAACATTTAACCCAACCGCTGGGTCAAAACAGCCCAATTGCTGGGTTTGTCCCTATTTTACCCAGCACTGGGCTGTATTTAACCCAGCATTTTTTAGAGTGTATAATATCGTCAAAATCATATCATTATAATCCAAGGCGTCTTTTCCTCTCATCTGCCTCATTGTCTGTGTGTCTCATAATCCTGTAAGAAACATCCAGTTGCAACCTTCAACGTTATCTGCACAGTCATTTCTCCTGCTCATCAGCCTGCTTTTGAATTGTGTTCCCACTGTGTTTAATAAACGTATACCTGTCATTGTGTCTAAGCCTTAACATGAGACTAATTGTCATTCTAATCATTTTATGTAAGTAAATATGCCATATATAATTACAGGCATTTTCCCCCTTGATTTCCTTGTTTGCAACCTCTGGATATCTGCTTTATCTTTTTTCTCTCTCTCCAAATTATAGGACAGTTGTGGCGGTTTTGACTGTCAAGTACACACTATCCAGACAAGTTTATAATTGATCTGTGGCACAGAAGCTGTGGGTCATCATGGTTTGTTTATTTGTCATTCCAATCTTAAGACGTCCTGTATCCATAAGTACATTGGTGCCTCAAACCACATTCACCTGCGCAGTCAGTCACATATTGTGAAGTATCAAGGCACCAGGGGCCTCATGTATAAAACTTTACGTAGATTTCATCCTAAATGTGTATGTAAATCCTAAAAAGCTAGATTTTCCGTATGTACAAAAGTTTTCAGATTTATAAAGCCATGCGTACGCCAGAACCTGTGAAAAATTCCGTTTGTAATATCCAGTCAGCGGAAGATAGTGCGTACATGCATCTCCACCCCGTCTCCTCCCCGAAATAGCATATATTGAGCTTACAACGCCTAGTTTTAATATTCATAATGTAATCTGCATATCATTTCCATGCATATTCCATCCACGTGAACCTCATCTGCATGTCATTTCCATGCATAATTTCCATTTTTAACTCAGTTAAGGGTACAATACGTTAGGAAAATATGAGATACGTGCTATAAATGCTTTTAGAGACATCACATTGCTATTCAAATTTATGCAATTCTGCCTATAAAGTAAACATATATTTTAGAATGTTAGCCCCTAAATGTAACTGGAAGCCAGTGTAAAGACTTGAGGACTGGTGTGATATGCTCAGATTTTCTGGTTCTTGTCAGAATCCTGGCAGCAGCGTTCTATATGAGCTTCAGCTGTCTAATGGTCTTCTTGGGAAGGCAGACGAGGAGACCATTACAATAGTCCACCCTGCAAAACATCTAAATTCTTGCAATGTTTTTGGGATGATATATGCTGATTTAGTTACTGCTTTGACATGACTACTGAAACTAAGGTCTGTTTCCAGAATCACACAAAGCTTCTTGACTTGATTTTTAGTTGTTTGACCCCTAGAGTCAAGGTATGCATTCACCTTGAGAACTTCATCTTTGTTTCCAAATGCAATGACTTCAGTTTTCTCCTTGTTTAACTGAAGAAAGTTCTGGCACATCCAACTGTTAATTTCATCAATGCCTTGGCAGAGGGAGCCAATGGGGCTGTAGTCATTTGGAGATAAAGCTAGGCAAATCTGGATTTCATCTGCATAGCTGTGATAGGCAGTTTGGTTCTTTCTCATTATTTGACTTAGTGGGAGCACTAAATATTGCTCAAAATGGGAAAACATTTATAATAATTTTGCTGATTACTTGGCTGTAACTTCAAGATTGAATTGGGAAAATGCATCATGTAGGCTATTATAGTAGATTTCTTTACATTACTGATGTCTTTATTTCTTATATTTTGGGTGAAACAGGTAGTAAAACATTTCAGACAACAAACAGGCTTATTAACGTTAATAGTCTTATTGGGAATTGTCATACAACATTTTTTTTATATGAAATGCATACTTTCCAGATGTTTACTGCATAATGAAATTGACCAAAAAAAGTTGATTTTGGTGAATGGTCTGGTGAATGGTTTGGTAAATACATACTCAGATGTATAGGCCTAAATAAAATATACATGTTTGCGCAATTAATCTCATTCTCACCCAACAGGGCAAAAGAGAAACGTTAACATTCTGAATAGATTTCCCATGATGAGCAAACTAAAGTGCCAGTTGTGGCGTTCTTCAGCTGTAGGTGTTTGTGTTTTGTGGTTTGTGCTGTGTTTGCTTCACTTACAGATGACACATGCAAACTCTGTGTTACCTTCTCATAAGAGAGAGCCACAAACTGAAACAATTAGTGATAATGTGTAATTGGTCAGTTTTGAATTAAAGAATGTACAGTTCAAATAAGCATAAGAGATTTATGTGCCCCATACTCTTTTTAAAAGTCTGCTAAAGTGTACTTGTTGTTCACAAGGGGTCATATCTTGGCTAGCCTGTTGTAATCAAATAAACAAAACGGGGATAGATAGACAACCCCACCCTTTACAAACATACACTGTAAAAAAAATTGCTCTGTAAAATAACGGTAATCTACTGGCAGCTGTGGTTGCCAACATTGTACTGTTAATTTACAGCTCTTCATTTTTACAGTATGTTACCGTTATTATACCATGTGGTAACTCATTTCAGTTTGGAAACCGATTGCTTCAAACTAGTGCTGCCAAATGATTAATCGAGATTAATCACATCCAAAATAAAAGTTTTTGTTTACATAATATATGTATGTGTACTGTGTATATTTATTATGTATATATAAATACACATACAGTATATATTTTAAAAATATTTACATGTATATACATTTATATTCTTATATTTTATATTATATATAAATATATTTAATATATAAACATAACATATTTTTCTTAAATATACACATGCATGTGTTTGTATTTATATATACATAATAAATATGCACAGTATACACATATTGTGTAAACCAAAACTTTTATTTTGGATGCGATAAATCGCTATTAATCGTTTGACAGCACTACTTCAAACCATTCTAGTTAAAAAAAAAAACACTACTTGTTCAGGACAGAATTGATTTAGATTTTTCATTGAATTTATTATTTTGTATATGTCTACTCAAGTGAGGACTTTAATTTTGAAAAGCAGTCACATAGTTCAAGAAGCAGGAAGTTCGAGCAGTACTGCAGTGAGTCAGCAGAATGTTGTAGCTGTTCTGTGTGAGGCTCATTCTGAAATATCTTCTTTCTTCTGTTAGACGCAATGTCTGTGAGTACGCAGTGTTGAATATATTGTGTGATACATATAAGAATGTTATTTTGATATAATTATGGTGTATATTTTCTTTAATTGTTTTTTGTATATTTTTACAGTTTCACAGTTGAATCATAAACTTCAGAAACGACTTGATGTCTCCGGCGAGGTTTTTTGAGTCACTGTTTAACTTACTGGATAGTTAGATGCCAGAGAAGTCTAATAAGGCCAGTATACTACTGTTTATATGGTGTTAATACAGTGAACTTATTTCATTTGAGTCCACTAAGAAGAAATATTTCTTAATATAAAACCACAAACACTTAAAGTGTAATAAAAAATCTTTGTAGATTGTCATTAACTCGCATAGCACAGATTTATGTATTAAAGTACTTAGTAAAGAGACGGTCACTGTATCAGGGACTCCACAGTTACTGCCTTTAAATAAAACAGCAGAACATCAGTGTTCATGGCTCATCATTGACTGAAGCACAGGTTCTACTCTCCAGCACAATGGTGACCCACAAAACTAAATTAAACTAACAGATCTCTCTTGTGCAAAAACACATTAATACAGTTCAGATGAATATTTACTCTCCTTATCAGTTAATGATTTTGCATAACCTTTTTTCTATGAAAAATCCCTAATATTTTAGTGAAATTAACTTGATTTGTTTGGTAAATCTGATTGTTATGTTTTACAGTATGTTACTGTTTTTTCCTTGAATTACCGGTAATGCACTGGTTACCAGCATGTTACTGTTTCTTTTATTTTGGATGCGATAAATCGCTATTAATCGTTTGACAGCACTACTTCAAACCATTCTAGTTAAAAAAAAAAACACTACTTGTTCAGGACAGAATTGATTTAGATTTTTCATTGAATTTATTATTTTGTATATGTCTACTCAAGTGAGGACTTTAATTTTGAAAAGCAGTCACATAGTTCAAGAAGCAGGAAGTTCGAGCAGTACTGCAGTGAGTCAGCAGAATGTTGTAGCTGTTCTGTGTGAGGCTCATTCTGAAATATCTTCTTTCTTCTGTTAGACGCAATGTCTGTGAGTACGCAGTGTTGAATATATTGTGTGATACATATAAGAATGTTATTTTGATATAATTATGGTGTATATTTTCTTTAATTGTTTTTTGTATATTTTTACAGTTTCACAGTTGAATCATAAACTTCAGAAACGACTTGATGTCTCCGGCGAGGTTTTTTGAGTCACTGTTTAACTTACTGGATAGTTAGATGCCAGAGAAGTCTAATAAGGCCAGTATACTACTGTTTATATGGTGTTAATACAGTGAACTTATTTCATTTGAGTCCACTAAGAAGAAATATTTCTTAATATAAAACCACAAACACTTAAAGTGTAATAAAAAATCTTTGTAGATTGTCATTAACTCGCATAGCACAGATTTATGTATTAAAGTACTTAGTAAAGAGACGGTCACTGTATCAGGGACTCCACAGTTACTGCCTTTAAATAAAACAGCAGAACATCAGTGTTCATGGCTCATCATTGACTGAAGCACAGGTTCTACTCTCCAGCACAATGGTGACCCACAAAACTAAATTAAACTAACAGATCTCTCTTGTGCAAAAACACATTAATACAGTTCAGATGAATATTTACTCTCCTTATCAGTTAATGATTTTGCATAACCTTTTTTCTATGAAAAATCCCTAATATTTTAGTGAAATTAACTTGATTTGTTTGGTAAATCTGATTATGTTTTACAGTATGTTACTGTTTTTTCCTTGAATTAACGGTAATCCACTGGTTACCAGCATGTTACTGTTTTTCTACATTGTGTTTCCGTTAATTAATAACAGTTTTTTGCTGTCAAATGATGTTTCATGCTGGGGTTTTTTTCATCTTACATCTTTAACCCTTTAAACCCCACAGCAAAATCCTCAGTTTTAAATGAACACTTATAATGTGTCCACACTATAGAGTGATAAAGTAGCACTGAATCAGTGCTGAAGTTAATGAGATGATTTTGTGATTAATTAAGTGATTGTGCATTATTAGTGATGAACACCTGTTAACAAGCAGAATCACTGAATGAAAGAGAAACACGACTACAACTGACTTTAGCCACAGCCTTAGATGAAATCAACTGAAATACATTAAATCTCTCAAGATCTGATTAAACAACTCCTAAAACAGCATTACCAGCTTCTCTTATTACCAGACTGACTTTATTTCTGTCAGATGTCTACAGAAGATGTTATTGAGTGTTACAGAGGTTTAGATGTTTGTTTGTTTTTTCACTACCATGATGGAGATCAGTGTTTACTTTAGTTGGGCTCTTGAACCTTGACTTTTTAACGTTAACTTTTCTTTGATTGTGGAAAAAATGTGTTTTTGAAACATGTTTGTTATGGCAAAAAGAGTCAAAGGAAAAAAAATATGGTATTGTTGCTTGTAGATTGATAAAACAATCATTCTCTTCTTCCTGATTCACTGATTTTGTCCAGTGTCTCTTCTCTTACTGAATCTTGATATTAGAGCAAAAGAACAAGCGCTTGCTGAGCAATCAGTTATGAAAGGCCGTTAAAACATCACTCATTAAAAAAAAAAAAAGTCTTGTTGTAATTTAGACACACAGATCAAGAATCAGCGTATGAATCTCAACAATGGTGACAATCCACAAAATAAATAAACAGACCAACTCTGAACATCACAAAACATGCTACTAAAACTCAACACAAAAACAAAAGCAAAAATAAAAGCACATAGTAAGAATTCAAGAAAATAAGTGGACAAATCAGCAGCATAATTTATTCATTCCGCAATGCATGCTGGGAGTCATGGATGAGTTTTGTCCTGTTCTGGTACCCAGCATTGCATTGCAGCATGAAGCTTTTGATTGTCACCATTGTTGTGATTCATATGCTGATTGGTGATGATTAGACTCTGAATGAGTCCAGTACATGGGACTCTAAGCCAGTCTAGCAGAATAGACGATGATTATGACAATTAGAAATAGACAACATCACTTAACCAACCATAACAATTTTGCCATAACTAATGCACCTTAAAAACACAACTATAGCAATCAAACATAACTAATGTTCAAAAGTCAAGGGTCAGGAGCCCAAACTAAAGCAAACATTGATCTCCATAATGGTAACATCAAACGAAACAATAACACATCATGATCTAAACTTCTGTTCATTCTCAATAAGATCTTCTGTAGACTTCTGGCAGAAATAAAGTCAGTCTGCTTAGAAATGCGAGAAGCTGGTAAAGCTGTTTGTTGAGTTGTTTAAAGGGGTCATATGATACGATTAAATTTGTCCTTTCTCTTTGGAGTGTTACAAGCTCTTGGCAAAATAATGTTTTTTTAGCAGCATCATATGACCCCTTTAAATCTTCAGTTGATTTCATCTAAGGCTGTGGCTGAAGTCAGTTGTAGTTCTTGTTTGTCTTGTTTCTCTTTTCTTCAGTGATTCTGCTTGTTAACAGCAGCTGTTCATCAGTGTCTGAATTCACTCATTAGTTTTCATTCTCTCTGTCAGGTGGACTATATTAGTAAACTCATGTAGGGACTAGTGACTGAGGGTGTAGGGTGTGATTTGAAACACAGCCTCTGAGTTTCGACTTTGAACGCTGTTTATTCACGATATATAGCAGCAGGCTACTTTCTCGAAAATGACAAATATTACCCAGAATGCACTGTTTTAATGGAAAACAGCATGTTACTGTCAAAATGTGGCCATTTTTTTTACAGCAATTTTTAACAGTGTATATTTGGTTTTATCTGGGAAGAGAATGAATGAATGAATGAACATAATTTTTAGTTTACATATTTTATTCTATTTCATTATTTATTTATATATGATTGTAAATCTAATTATAAAAACTCCAAAAACAACACATTCATAAATAAAACAGAATGTATGATTTAAAATCAAATTATTTTGCATGATTGCATTATTAAGAAATATGTCATATACCATTGAGATACAATTTGTCTGTTAGGCAGTAGCACTGATAAATACAGTATTTCTTTTTTCTCATGACTCTTACCTGTCATGAGAAAACCAGAATGATCTTTGTGGTTGGGCAGGGGTCTGACCCACTTTCAAGTTTAGTTACTTTTGCTTGCAAATGTTCTGTGGGCTGATTATCATTCTGGCAATTTTTGCAGGCATTTTTCCTTGTAACTGCTTTATATCAGTTTCTAAATAATTATTTATAAATATATTTATTATAAATAAACAGTTTTAGTACTTATTCTGTTGTAAAATGACCATATGACAGCTTAAAATATGATCTGATCTAATGAAAAAATATAAAAGACATATAATAAATAAATAAAAAAGACACTTTGAGCACCGACTGGAAACGCTATACAAAGTAAACACATTATTATTATTATTAGAAGTAGCCTAGTAGTAATAGTAGGACTAACAGTAGTAAGTTCTACCAACTGCATGATATGGGTAGTCATGTGATTTCAACATTGGCCGAGAGGGGGTGACCCCCTACATGTATTTTAAAACATTTTTCTAGAAGACTGATATGACTTCATCTCAAATGAGTGTACATATGAAGAGTTCAGATGCAAAAGCCTCTAAGTGCCGTTTGAAAATTTCTTCTAAAATGAGCAGTTTTTTCAGGCCCCTATGAAAATAAATGCCATTAAAGTGAAATTACTGAACCTACACATAGGAGCCTGATAAAATGCTCATTTTAGAAGATATATATACACAGTTAGCAATTTTATAGTTATATAATGGGCTTAAAGTACACACTCTAAGCTGTAATTTAAGGGTATTCTCATCACAATTGGAATCAAGGTTAAGTAATTACAGCTTTTTAATATGTACCTCCCCCCTTTTTCAAGGGACCATAAGTAATTGGACAGTTGACTCAAAAGGCATTTCATGGAGAGATGTGGGCTATTCCTTTGTTATTTCTACATCAATTAAGCAGGTAAAATGTCTGGAGTTGATTCTAAGTGTGCCATTTGCGTTTGGAAGCTGTTGCTGTGAACCCACATCATGTGGTCAAAGGAGATCTCCATACAAGTAAAACAAGGCTTCAAAAACAAAATTAATCCATCAGAGAGATAGCAGGAACATTAGGAGTGGCCAAATCAACAGTTTGGTACATTCTGAGAAAAAAAGAACGCACTGGTGAGCTCAGCAACATAAAAAGGCATGGACGTCCATGGAGGACAACAACAAAAAATAAAGAAAAACCCTTTCACAACATCCAGCCTAGAGAAGAACACTCTCCAGGAGGTAGGCATGCCACTGTCAACGTCTACAATCAAGAGAAGACTTCACGAGAGCAAATACAGAGGGTTCACCACAAGGTGCAAACAAGGCCAGATTAGACTTCTACAAAAGCTTCTGCAAAAGCATTCTTTGGACGGCTGAAATTAAGATCAACCTGAACCAGAGTGACAGGAAGAAAAAAGTATGGAGATGGCTTGGAACAGCTCATGATACAAAGCAAAATAAATAAATAAATAATAACATCTGTTAAATATGGTGGAGCAGTGTGATGGCATGAGCATGCCATTTAACAATGTAATCAATATTTTGTTTATTAGAGACAAGTATGAATTTCATCAAGTTAGCATTTTTTGAGCGTTTTACATTTTTCTCAAAAATAATAACTCAAGGCAGAAACAATTTAAACAATATATTTTATTTGTGAACTTATGTTAAGTTATTCTTTTGAATTGTTAACTTTTAACTATTTTTGAATTTCTTCGGATCATCAACGCTTGGTAAATATTGGTCACAGACAGAGATTTACTTTAAATTTCACCAAACCGATTTAAAAAACTCCCACAGATTGTCACGATTCGCTGTGGGAGGCACGAGAGAGAAACGTGGAGTACAAGCAAGGCGCCGGTGAGGGAAAAAAACGGAAACAAAAACGGAGGGTAGACCCAACAAATACAAACTGAACAGACTGGGACTTTTAAACACAGGGCAATCAGGGGAACACAGGTGCATGGAATCAGTCAATTAACTGGGACACGGAACACATGGGGAGGGAAAACACAACAAAACCTGTCCATAATCCTGACATATCGCCCCCCTCCCGGAAGGCGCGTCCTCGCGCCATAGAACAACAGAGGGGGGGGCCACGGGTGGGAACCTGGGAAGCGGCTCAGGAGGGACGGACACCCGGGAGGGGGCCGGCAGACAGAAACGACTGACACCCGGGAGGGGGCCGGCAGACAGAGACCAGGGAGGTGATGATGGAGGGAGGAGCCAGGGAGGCGACAGGAAAGGTGTCAGAGGAGCCCAAGGTGGAGATGGAGAACCGATGAGCCAGGGCGACGGGGAGGATCCGGAGGGCCAAGGCGGAGCAGATGGCACCGGCGACTGATACGGAGGCGTGGATCTGAAAGGCCGCGGTGGAGCTGGAGCGACAGAGGACTGAGGAGGAGCCGAAGGGATGAAGGAGCCTGACGGAGCCGGAGGGACGAAGGGACAAAGGCGCAGCCGGAGGAGTGGACTCCCGTGTCGCAGGATGGTCAATGCCAGACCAAGGCGGAGCCGGAGGAATGAGGGAGCTAGTGGACTGCCGAGCCACGGCGGAGAGGAGGGAGCTAGGAGCCATGGTGGAGC
>NW_015560618.1:1230132-1230321 GCF_001515605.1 Sinocyclocheilus anshuiensis | reverse complement strand
CTCGCTTTGTACTTCTAATTAGTGACCGTTGTTTTGTTTCGATCTCTCCGCTGCATTTCTGCGTTAGACAAACGGAGGTTACGCATGCGCAGCGCTGACCTCATAGGCTTGGAACTGCTAACTGCTTCCAGTGTACAACAGTGAGCGCAAGCTACATTAAAGTGATTATTACATTTTGATATTTTTCTT
>NW_015560618.1:1219366-1230052 GCF_001515605.1 Sinocyclocheilus anshuiensis | reverse complement strand
TGAAACAGCTTGAAAGATCAAAGACAATTTTTAATATAACTCCGACTGGATTCGTCTGAAAGAAGAAAGTTATACACACCTAGAGGGTGAGGGTGAGTAAGAGAGAGACTTGAGGGTGAGTAATTTATGGGCTAATTTTCATTTTTGGGTGAACTAACCCTATAAGCACAAAATTAGTTTTCGATTCGATTTCGATTTAGCAGACTTTAGGTATACCCATTTAGTATAACAAAAGTACAATTACAGGGTTTATTTATTGAGAAAAATAATCCAGTGTTACATATCTGTGAGTGGCAAAAGTATGTGAATCTTTGCTTTCAGTATGGTCTGACATCCTTTTGCAGCAATAACTGCAGGTAATGTTTCTTGTAACTGCTGATCAGTCCTGCACAACATCTTGAAGGAGTTTTAGACCATTCCTCAGTACAGAAACACTTCAACTCTGTGATGTTGGTGGGTTTCCTCCTATGAACTACTTGCTTCAGTTCCTTCCACAAAATTTCAATTGGATTAAGGTCCGGACTTTAACTTGACCACTACGAAACATTCGCTTTGTTCTTCTTTAACCATTCTTTGGTAGAACAACTTGTGTGCTTGGGGTAGTTGTCTTGCTGCATGACCCACTTTCTCTTGAGAACTAGTTCACTGACAGATGTCCTGACATAATTATAATTCATTGTTCCATCAATGATGGAAAGCTGTCCTGGTCCAGATGCAGCAAAACAGGCACAAACCATGATACCAGCACCTCCATGTTTCACAGATGGGATAAAGTTCTTATGCTGGAATGCAGTGTGTTCTTTTCTTCAAACATAACGCTTCTCATTTCAACCAAAAAGTTCTATTTTGGTCTCATCTGTCCACAAAACATTTCTCCAGTAGCCCTCTGGCTTGTCCGCATGATCTTTAGCAAACCGCAGACTGGCAGCAATGTTCTTTTTGGATGCACCATGCACACCGTGGTTGTTCAGTGTTCTCCTGATGGTGGACTCTTGAACATTAACATTAGCCAATGTGAGAAAGACCTTTAGTTGCTTAGAAGTTACCCTGGGTTCCTTTGCAACGTTGCAGACGATTACACGTCTTGCTTTTGGAGGGATCTTTGTTGGTCAATCACTCCTGGGGAGGGTAACAGTGGTTTTGAATTTCTTCCATTTGTACACAATCTGTCTGACTGTGGATTTGTGGAGTCAAAACTCTTTAGAGATGTTTTTGTAACCTTTTCTTGCCTGATGAGCAACAGCAACTCTTTTTCTGAGGTCCTCGGGGATCTCCTTTGTTCATGCCATGATACACTTCCACAAACATGATCAGACTTTGATAGATCCCTGTTCTTTAAATAAAACAGGGCACACACTGACACCTGATAGTCATCTCACTGATTAAAAACACCTCTGAACAGATGGACTCTAATTTCACCTTCAAATTAACTGCCAATCCTAGAGATTCACATACTTTTGCAACTCACAGATATGTACTATTGTATAATTTTCCTGAATAAATAAATGACAAAGAAAATATCTTTGTCTCACTTGTTTGTTTGGGTTCTCTTTGTCTACCTTCAGGACTTGTGTGAAATTTTGATTATGTTTTGTGTCATTTTTATGCAGAAATATAGAAAATTCTAAAGGGTTCACAAACTTTCAAGCGGCACTGTATATTTAGTAGTAGCTTGTCAGTGGTGACTATGTCAAATTGATGTACATATGGCAGACATGTAAAAATCAGTTAATGACATAATCAAACAGACGATGAACACTATGTTGCAATCACACTTGTAGCAAAATTTGGTAGTATATGTTGTTTCAGGATTGGCATCATCTGAGGTCCTCTGAGGGGTTTGCATCATCTCTTCTCAGGTGTTCGGTCATCTCAGGTCTTTGTAAGGGCTTGATCAGACTGAAGCTTGTCATGTCAATCCCGTGGCAGAAACAGAGAAACAAATAGAGACATAATTAGCGTAGCTACTGTTCCAACCAAGCAAAAATTATGTGTTCAACCCAAGCTAAGGAGTAATAATGTGCATTTGATCAGATATAACTGCAGTACAAGATTATAAGATGCATTATTTGAATGCTTGGCCAAAGAGATGTCTTTAATCTAGATTTAAACAGAAGGCGCGTTTTCAATATCCTTCAAATTGCGCAAATTGGCTCTCTGTGCTGCTTCTGTAAAGATACACGCATACGCCTCCTTTGAATAAATATAGCCAAAATCCCACCAAAATCCGTTGCCATGATTTATCGCGAGAGGCAAAAGGTTTACGTAGGAGCTAACCCATTAAGGGCCTTATAGGCAAGTAATAATATTTTGTAACTGATATGGAACTTAATAGGTAGCTAGTGCAGAGACTAGTCTAGAAAATTGGGGTAATATGATCATATTTTCTTGACCTGGTAAGGACTCTAGTTGCTGCATTTTGGACTACCTGTAGCTTGTTTATTGAGGATGCAAGACAACCACCTAGCAGTGCAATGCAATAATCAGAGGAAGTAACAGTACATCCGTCTAGTTGCAAATTGTAATCCAAGAGATTCTGTGTACTGCTTTTTGGTCCAATAAGGAATAGCTCCGATAATTTAGAAGTTTCATCTGGTCTTGTTGAGATAGTTGAGTATCATCAGCATAACAATAGAAACTAATTCCTTATTTTCTAATAATATTACCAAGGGGTAACATGTAGATTGAAAATGGTCCTGAAACCTGACTGAAATTCTTCATAGAGATCATTTTTTTGCAAGAAGGAGCACAATTGAGCAGACACAACTTTTTCTAAAATGTTAGGCATAAACGGACAGTGTTGGGAAGGTTACTTTGGAAATGTCATAGGTTACCGATTACAAGTTACCCGACTTAAAATGTAATAAGTAGTGTAACTTTTCAATTACTTTATTAAAGTAATGTAACTGATTACATATGATTATTTTTTTATTACTTTTCTAAATGTCTAATGTTTTCAACTGTTTATCATTTTCAAACATGTAAACCAGGCAGGGTAAACCTTACAGTAGTACTGAACACTGATTACTGTCACACTTTTGAAATCCTTCATCACTTGAATTAAGATTATATTTCAGTTTTAAAGTAGTATTTCACTTTTACATGGTGTTTGCATATAAATGTATCTTAGCAGTGTGTGGACACAACCACCCTACAATGATAAAAATTCATTCACTCCTTTTTTTTTAAACCCCCAAAATCCTAAACAGTCTCAATTATCAAGCCGTTTTGATTTTCTGAGCAGTATGATGTCATATTGTTCAGGCCCCGCCCACAACTGCTGATGTACTGTCCAATATTAGCATATTTTCGCCCTCAGCCAGTTGTACGAAGTCCATCATTTTCTCCACGCTCCAGCAGCTGTAGCGACAATGTCTTATAAGCAAAGCAGGTGTTTTGTAGTTTTGTGGTGTAGAAGAACATAAGAATCTTAATTTTCTCCCGACATCATCCCGACTCTCGCCACTTAGGACGCAGTGCATTAGTTTTGTTTTTAATGGTAAATGCGCCACTGAATACACCTAAAACAATAATGTACAGTGGAAAATAATGTGTTTTTTTAACCTTAAACCGCATAAACACATTTCATTACACCAAATACACAAAATAATGTTCTTTTTAGCAACATCATATGACCCCTTTAAATTTCATATATAAACGTGGATACTGGTAAGAAGCATGCATGTTTATTATTTATAGATTTTGCATCCACATTTAACACTATTCAACCACTTCTTTTAGCTGAACATTTGTTGTCTGAATTTGATGTTACTATAAGGGCTTGGTGGCCTGGATTTTAGATTTTCTGACCAGAAGATCTCAAATAGTACGTGTAAATGGAGAATATTCCCGGGAGCTTTATTCGTCAGTGGGTTGCCTCCAAGGTTGTATTCTTTCACCTCTTTTATTTATTTTATATACGGATAGGTGCAGAAGTCAATATCCAGGCAGACACATTATAAAATATGCTGATGATACAGTGGCGTCAGAGAAACAACAAACAACAAGCGCTACTCTACACTGCTCAAAACTCGCGTTTGAATCATCAGTGGCAAATTCTTGAAAACATACTTACATAAATATGAAAACATACTTACAGACTGTGAGTCAGAACAGCCGGCATTGTAGTCTACTCTCCCAGGATCAGGAAACAGTCCTCCATAAAATGCGCTGCACACATCTGAATATTTGGGTTGAACTGTTCTAGAACAGTGTTGTAAATACAACTTAACCACTGATTTCTAGTCGTGTCCTCTTTTGGAAGGCCAAACAAAGTATTTTCGCTTTCGCAAATGAAACACACAGCGTCTTCACAACATGGCGGCGGCGGTGGCAGTAAAGTTACACCTTCTTTCTTTGCGTGAACATTTGGGCGGTGTTATGCATATCTTCCCACATCGTGATGTAGACATGTGGGGCCGTGTTTAAACATGGCGTTTTAGGAGGGCGTACAGTTGGGTACAGTTATTGATGATAAGCCAAGTTGTGGAAAACACAAAATCAAAAGCACAAAAACAGTTTTATTTATTGAGGAAGCTTAAGTCCTTTGGTGTGGATAAATCTATTTTGATAATGTCTTATAGATCTTTTATTGAAACTGTCTTGACTTTTGCAAAGATTTGTTGGTTTTATGGACTAAATGTTCAAAGTAGATCCCAGATGCAGAGCATTGTTAATTTGGGGTCAAATATTACAGGCTCTGTACAGTTGGGGGTATCTGCTCTGTGTGAGAAAAATGTCCTTAGGAAGTCCTTGACTATAGATGATACATCTAACATTTTGTAATCAGAATTTGAATTGCTCCCCTCAGGCATGCGATATAGAGTGCCCAAGTGGAGGACTGATAGAGCTTCTAGATCTTTTGTTTCAAATGCAATATTGATCGTAAACAATTATTTGAAACATAAAGATAAAGGTGTACTATGAATTTTAACATTATTTTAATATATGAAAAATGGTGCACTGTTAATGCCCGGGTTTTGTTGTTGTGGTTGTATTTGTTGTGAGGATTTTATTCTGTTTTGTCACAATGTCTTATAACTTTTTGTCTGTGAGGCTGATGCTGCATAAATTGCTCTGTGAAGGGACAAATAAAGATATTACTATGACTACTAATTGGCATTGTAACTAGTAAGAACTGAATTGTAGAGCTCTCTAATTCAATTGTTACTACTAAGAATTGCATTAAAAAGCTCTCTAATTTGTAAGAATTGAATTGTAGAGTTCTCTAATTGAATCTAATAAGAATGTAATTGCAGAGCTCTGTAATTCAATTGTTAGGCTGCTAGTAAGAATTGAATTAGAGAGCTCTTTACTTGTAATTGTAACTAGTAAAACTTGATTTAGAGAGCTCTCAAAATGGCTTTGTTACTAGTAGGAATTTAATTATAGAGCTCTCTAATTGAATTGTTACTAGTAAAAATGCAATAGGACAAGTAACGCTGGGAATATTTTAAGATAAAACGTTTAGGAACAAGATTGCATGGGTGATTGAATCTGTTAGCGATCTGGCTATTTATTTAAATAGCCGAAACATAGGGCTTCAAAACCGTGTTTAGTTAAATTAAACGTAATTTACCACAGCCAGCAGCGCAGACTGCTTTTCATCACGGACAGTTGAATTTCTAGTACTTGGAGAACAAATTAAAATGTATAAAACATATTTTATTTGTGAAGTGAATAGTCCATCTTCAAAAAGATCAGGGGCTTTTGGCACACGCCATTGCTCAGAAAGTCCAAAAAGTAGCAGAAAAATGCAGAAAATCTCTAACATGGACAAAGGCATCCTGCTATCGCTGCAGCTATATAGCCTATAAAAAAGGTCATTTCTAGTAATTTACAGGTATATGAATAATGCAGTGCTGATTGACATAACATTTATTACAGTATAAACCAATCATAACATTTATTAGAAAAACATATTGGAATGAAAGGAATAAAAATATTATAGAATACAAATTATTGGTTAAAGTCTAGCAGTGCATTTGATTTCTTAGCAACAGAAAAAGAGATAAGAATAATAAATCCTGTCAATTATACAAAAGTCAGGAGGTTTTTATCTTTTATTTATTTATTTTTTTTGACTGCTGCCCTCACTTCTGAAATGATGGCTACGTTCCTGAACGTTACGTCTGGTATATTAATGTGAAGTGATATAACAACAATATTTCAGCACGCTGCATTATTTTCCTCCTGATTTTTTCATGTTTCTATTGTATTCTGCTGTGAGTAAATGAAAAAAGAAAACTTTCATATATTCTAGATTCATTACATGTAAAGTAAAACATTTCAAAAGTTTTTTTGTTGTTGTTTTGTTTTAATTTTGATGATTAGAGTTTACAGCTCATGAAAGTCAAAAATCCAGTAGCCTATCTCAAAAGAATATTTCCTAAGATCAATCAAAAAAAATAAAAAATAAAAAAAAAAGGATTTGCAAAACAGAAAAGTTCAAGTTCTTTAAATTATTTTCATTTCTGCACTCAATACTTGATCGGGGCTTCCTTAGCACAAATTCCAGCATCAGTGAGGTGTGGCATGGAAGCGATCAGCCTGTGCTCCAAAATCTCTTGGTAGATTGCTGCATTGATTTTGGACTTGATAAAACACAATGGACCAACACAATGGATGTCACAGCACCCCAAATCATCACTGACTTCGGAAACTTCACACTGGACTTCAAGCAGCTTGGATTCTGTGTCTCTCCAGTCTTCCTCCAGACTCCAGACCTTGATTTCCAAATGAAATGCAAAATTTACTTTTATCTGAAAAGAGGACTTTGGACCACTGAGCAACAGTCCAGTTCTTTCCCTCCTTAGCCCAGGTAAGATGCGTCTGACGTTGTTTCTGTTTCAGAAGTGGCTTGGTAGCCCTTTTCCTGAAGACGTCTGAGCGTGGTGACTCTTGATGCACTGACTCCAGCTTGCACTCCTTGTGAAGCTCTCCCAAGTGTTTGAATCGGCTTTGCTTGGCAGTATTCTCAAGCTTGCAGTCATCCCTGTTGCTTGTGCACCTTTTCCTACCAAATTTCTTCCTTCCAGTCAACTTTGCATTTAATATGCTTTGATACAGCACTCTGTGAACAGCCACCCCTTTCAGTAATGACCTTCTGTGACTTACCCTCTTTGTGGAGGGTGTCAATGATTGTCTTCTGGACCATTGCCAAGTCAGCAGTCTTCCCCATTATTGAGGTTTCAAAGAACAAGAGATACCCGTAATTTATACTGTAGGGATGGTCATTTAATGAAACTCAAATGTAAATATTCTGATATTTTGAGATACTGGATTTTTGACTTTTCATGATTTTTGATAAG
Organism: Sinocyclocheilus anshuiensis; assembly: GCF_001515605.1. NCBI lineage: Eukaryota > Metazoa > Chordata > Actinopteri > Cypriniformes > Cyprinidae > Sinocyclocheilus > Sinocyclocheilus anshuiensis. The sequence continues at coordinate 1,222,742 of NW_015560618.1, read as the reverse complement.
CAAAATTAAAATAAAACAATTTTGAAATGTTTTACTTTATATGTAATGAATATAGAATATATGAAAGTTTCACTTTTTGAAATAAGTTACAAAAGAAAATGAACTTTTTTCACGATATTCAAATTTTTTGAGATGCACCTGTATATTACTATAATGATATTTAACATGTCCGTATTGCTGTGGGTAGAAGGAGGATCTTTAGGAATTCGTGGTATGTTGAAAGTAATTTGTTAATGCTTTTACACTTTTACATTTCCTTTTAATGATCGATGGTTGAAGGGTGAGTAAAATAATGCAGCCTCAGTTTTTCAAAATGCTTATTATTGCGTTCATAGAGCGAATATTTTGCTGATTGTTTACAGTGTAAACGGAAGTTACTCCCATAATTTGCACAAAGCGTCATGGGGCGTAGGAAAAAGGTGGATAGACAGAACTAAAATGATTAATATTGTGGTGTCTACTGTAGTTTCGGACACATTGGTACGTTTCGGAAAGAAGGACTTTTATTCTATTTCTGCGGTAGTGTGTCGACCGGAAGTGGGATCTGGATCGGAGCGGCTGCAGTCAGTTCTCTTCATCACTCTCGCGCGTACGGCCATTTTCCTTCAGCTCGAGAAGATAGTTCCCGCAGACATGGCCGACTACTCTAACGTGGCTCCACCGTCCTCAAACGCCGGTGGAGGGATGAACGATGCTTTTAAAGACGCCCTTCAGAGAGCCAGACAAGTGAGTGCTTTGAAAGCGTCCGAAAGTATTTCGTATCTTCAAGCTTTCCATTTAAAATGAACACGAAACGTAACCAGCTCGTTAGCTAACGTGCTAACTTGAGGCCTTGATGCGTTCCAACAAAGAGGTTTCAATTGTGTGCATTTTTTCTTCTATTTTATTTGCTTTTTAGTGTTTTATTTTAAAGTTTAAGTGAAGCAGAATGTGTTTTGTGAATGATACGTATGTTTCGCACACGTTCCAATAAGCTAAAGAGCAAATTAGTAGTTGAAACTACGCATTATTAGGCATTTAACGTTATGTGAACTCTAATTTACGTATACAAAACATTTACTTCTAGCTGGAATTAGGTCCCTAGACGTAGGATGACATTAATAAATGTTCTTGTTAGCGTTTCTTTTCATCCGAATGTATAAATAAGCCGCGTGCAACTTCCTACATTTTTGCTGCTAACAAGTCTACCTAGTTTTGTTCAGGACAACAGTAGAGACTCTGTGCAGGCCACACACTGTTACAGTGTTGTTATAATCATACACCGTTGTCTAAAAACTGTTTTATTTTTCATTTTATTTAAAACTGTTTATTTTGACCGTGCATTTCACTATATTATTTTAGATAGCTGCAAAAATAGGAGGTGATGGTGTACCCCCCTCTCCATCATCCAATGAGTTTGGTTATGGTGGACAGAAGAGACCTCTTGAAGATGGAGGTAAGCTCATATGTGCCTTGTAGTGTCTTTGTTATTGTGCATAATGGTCCAAATAAAACACATTATTATACGTGTTTAATCTTCTTTGATTCTTGACTTGTGGTCCTGCCAGACAAAACCGACCAAAGGCAAGAAGTCTTAACTTTTTTTTTTCCAATTCAAATTCAATTAAAAAAACTTTATTATCTATCAACCAGTGATAGAAATTGATCTTAGGTTAAAAAAGGCTCACATGTACACAATACACAATATTAAGACACAAGATCCTGACAAAACAGTTTATTCAGAATAGAAATTGCAGTGGGAATAAAATAATTACTATAAGCCTTCTTTCTAGCCAAAGGAGTTCTAAGCCGACAACCTGATGGAAGTATCTGAAAAAGGTAATGCAAAGGATGAGGGGGTCAGTAACAATAGAAGCTGCTTTCCTACTTACAGCACAGTTATAGAGATCTAAAAGTTTAGTCTGTGGGTACCCAGTAATTTTAGATGCCTGTCGGATTACTCTTGATAATTTCTTCGTTTTCAGCTGAAAGTTGAGCCAAGAAACAATGTTAAAGGTTATAACTGATTCCACAAGTGACCGACACACTGCTGTTAAGATATCATGTTTTACATTAAAGCCCTTTAGCCTTCTCAAAAGAGATAATCGCTGTTGAGCTTTCTTATAGACACTATTTGCCTGCTGTGTAAAAGACAAATGCCTGTCAATCTCAGTGCCCAAATATGTAAAGGCCTCAACCTGCTCCACTACCTGCCCCCCCAGCTCAAGTGGTTCAGATAGAGGATGATCAGTGTTAAATGAACGAAACCTTCCACATTCCAACACATCTCCTTAGTCTTATATTTAACTCCAGTGAACTTTCTTGGAACCAGAGGACCATATAATCAACAAATTGCCTATATGTAACCAGGGATTGCTCCTCTTTCATACAAGCCACCAAGGCCATGTCATCAGCATATTTCAAAAGTGACATGCCATTGATATCACACTTGATTTCGTTTGTATATATAGAAAATAAAATAGGCGATAACACAGCCCTGTGGAACCCCCGTATTCACAGTAATACTGTTAGATTTAAATCCACACAGCCTAACATGTTTCGTTTGTATATATAGAAAATAAAATAGGCGATAACACAGCCCTGTGGAACCCCCGTATTCACAATAATACTGTTAGATTTAAATCCACACAGCCTAACATGATGAGATCTATCTTTCAAAAAGTCTTTAATCCATAGCACAAGAGTTGTATTTACTTGTAGTTTCTGTAGTAAACCAATGTTCACTGTGTTAAATGCAGATGTGAAATCCATAAATAAAATCCTGACAAGTGAATTCGAAAGGTCTAAGTGTCTAGTCACTGTATCTAAGAGTTAAGCTGGCATCCTCAACTCCCCGTTTTGACTTGTAAGCAAACTGAAGTGGGTCCAAACACTCGGCTACCTTGATCGTAAGCTCCCCCGCTACCACCTTCTCCATACATTTACAGAGAATTGAGGTAAAAGTCACAGGTCTAAAATTCTTCATCTCCTTGACATGAGTTTTTTTTTGGAACTGGAATAATGGTTGTGTCCTTCCATGCTCTCGGGACATACCCAGTGTTCAAGGGCAACTGGAAGAGTTGAGCCACCATCCCGCATACTTGGGCCGAACACTTTTTCAATAAGCGGCTCTCAAGTCCATCCAGACCAGGAGCTTTCCTTGGCTGTAATTTGGAGAGGATGGAGAAAACCCTTTTTTCCTCCACACTGATTGGTGTAGGGGGATTACTTAAAGGGTTAGTTCACCCAAAAATGAAAATTAGGCTGTTTTATTCACCCCAGAGCCATCCTAGGTGTATATGACTTTCTTCTTTCAGACAAATCCAGTCGGAGTTATATTAAAAATTGTCTTTGATCTTTCAAGCTGTTTAATGCCACTCAGCGGGTGTTGCATGCA
>NW_015560618.1:1186775-1218866 GCF_001515605.1 Sinocyclocheilus anshuiensis | reverse complement strand
ATGCGTTTTTGTAAGAAAAATATCCATATTCAAAATGTAATAATCACTTTAATCTAGCTTGCACTCACTGTTGTAAACGGAAGCAGTTCCGGGCGGATGACGTATGAGGTCAGCATGCGCAGCTCAGAAGTGACGCACGCGGAATTGCAGCGGAGAGATCAAAACAAAACAACGGTCACTAATTAGAAGTACAAAACGAGGATTGGTAAAGAATATAACTCCGACTGGATTCGTCTGAAAGAAGAAAGTCATATACACCTAGGATGGCTCTGGGGTGAGTAAAACACAACCTAATTTTCATTTTTGGGTGAACTAACCCTTTAAGTCAGTCTGGTCCCAATTCACTCCAGAATTATTCATATTAAACCTAACATAAAAAGCATTCAGCTGCTCAACAAAGGAGGCAGGGTCTGGACACTGAACTCGAGTTGAAGCCTGGGCTCTTCCCATCATCATATTAAGATTCTGCCATGCTTCGTATTTCCTTTAATAAACCTCTCCTCCATCTTGTCTTTATATCGAAGTTTGGCCAACCTGGTCAAACTTTTTTTGTTATTAAAATGAGTGTGCTATATTTTAGTAAAAAAATATTTCAGTATTTTTTTTTATATATTTTCAGTGGATTTCATGGTACTAAACAATATTCACTGCTTCACAATATGCACCATTTATTTCTGTATAAAAATGTATTAGGTCAGTTTGTTTTTGTGTTTTGTCTTTTTTTGCCTAAAAAGACCAGAGGCTACCAGTGGGTTAAAAGTTTTAGTTAGTCTGATATGTAGTACTAATATAGTTAGCGGTACTACTAGATGTTTTAAGTGCATTGTTTTAGTCTAAACTGTTTTGGTCTTTTTTTTTCTCTCTCTCTCTCTTTGCAGATCAACCAGAAACCAAGAAGATTCCACCAAGTGATCGTAAGCATTGCTATTGTCTTCTGGGAAGAACTAATTAGCTATTAAATATGTCTTATGTATTTAACAATTTTTAAGATGTGTCTGTTGCTCATCTCATAAGTTAATGCTTTTATTTGCACCAGCTTTTTCATCTGTAATGGGAGGCATGGGTGGCCCACCAAGGTAACTATTTTATTTTATTTTTTTTAAACAAAATATTTAATGCAACACATAATTTGTATTTTTTAAATGGTACATTTTTGCATTTCCTTTTTCTTCTAATGTTATCACATCTCTATGCAGGTCTATATCAGAAGAGTTCAAGGTTCCAGATGGCATGGTTGGCTTCAGTAAGTTGACTTATGAACTCAGAAAAACAAATATCCATTGCTTTGGAGGACTTGCATTTAAATCTCAAAAAAGGTACAATGTTAATTAAACCATTGTTTTCAGTTATTGGAAGGGGAGGAGAACAGATTTCAAGAATACAGCAGGACTCGGGTTGCAAAATACAGATTTCTCCCGGTGAGTCAAATTGCTGTGTCCTGGCTCTGTGCATCTCATCTCTTTTTGGAGAAAAAAAAAATGACAATGTTTATTCTGCACTCTACCCAACAGACAGTGGTGGCATGCCTGACAGGTCAGTGACATTAACAGGCTCACCTGATGCAATCCAGTGAGTATCTCCACACATTTAGAACTTTCTCATAGTTGAATTGAGTGTTTTTGTTTTGTTTTGTTTTTTTAATATAGAAGTAGGTGGAATCAAAAATATACATTTCTTTAATAGGGCTGCAAAGAGTTTGCTCACAGAGATTGTCGAGAAAGGTAGGCCTTCTCCAGCATTCCACCACAATGATGGACCAGGGATGTCTGTTCAGGAGATCTTGGTCCCTGCCTCCAAAGCTGGTCTGGTCATTGGAAAGGGAGGAGAAACAATCAAACAGTTACAGGTAAGGGGCACAAATGCGGTTAAACCAGAAACTCATTTATTTGGCTTGAAGTCTACTTTTTCTTTCACTTTTTTTTTTTTTTTTTTACAGACATTTACTTACTAATTTAATTGTTCAACACTTGTGTAATAGGAACGTGCGGGGGTCAAAATGGTCATGATTCAAGATGGACCCCAAAACACAGGGGCTGATAAACCACTCAGAATCTCTGGCGATCCTTTTAAAGTTCAGGTGAGTACATTTAAACCTTCGCAGTGCTACATTGAAATCATTCCAAATTATGGACTGTACATCTAAATATTTTTTAATTGCTTGGTCTGTACAGCAAGCTAAAGACATGGTGATGGATCTGATCAGAGATCAGGGTTTCCGGGAACAGAGAGGAGAGTATGGTTCTAGAGTAGGCGGTGGAGACAGTCTGGATGTAAGTACTGCTTAATGAGAATAATCATTAGGTTTTTTGTGATTTACATTTAAATGGAAATTTGAAAGGCAGTTGACAAAGTTTTTTTTTGCTGTTGCTTTAGGTCCCTGTGCCAAGGTTTGCAGTGGGAATTGTGATTGGCAGGAGTGGTGAAATGATCAAGAAGATTCAAAATGACACTGGTGTGAGGATTCAGTTCAAACCAGGTGCATAAGAATAAGCAAATCTGAATAGTTTTCTGACCTTTGTTAAAACAAAGCCCTATACAAGTTTTTAAAATGCTGTTTTTTCCAGCTTGTTACTCGCCATGAAAATAGCCAAGGAAGTTGTCATGGCGTTAAAAGACCAACCTTTGACACAAATGCTTGTTCTTTTGCTTCAGATGATGGCTCCACACCAGAGAGGATCGCTCAGATTATGGGGCCTCCAGACAGGGCACAGCACGCAGCAGATATCATAACTGACCTGCTGAGGAGTGTGCAGACTGGAGGCCCCCCTGGTCACGGGGGCAGAGGGAGGGGCCGTGGACAGGGAAACTGGAACATGGGCCCTCCTGGAGGCCTGCAGGAATTCACTTTCACTGTGCCTACCATGAAGACTGGCCTCATTATCGGCAAAGGTTAGTTGTTGATATTTGCTTTCCCTTTAAAGTGATATGTAATTTTTATATGACCTAAATCGATAATGAATGAACATTGATAATTTATTATTTTTTTCCCTCTAGGGGGTGAAACCATTAAGAACATCAGCCAGCAGTCAGGAGCCAGGATAGAGCTACAAAGAAACCCTCCACCTAATTCGGACCCTAATATAAAGATCTTCACAGTCCGTGGATCACCCCAACAGATTGATTACGCCAGACAGCTGGTCGAGGAGAAGATTGGAGTGAGTACTGTGATGTCAATTAAGCCTAACAAATTTTTGCTAATTTTTTTAACACAAAATTACAGTTTTTCTGACATGTTGCTCCGACACAGAACTTTGTCTATTTATTGCTTATTGCCTGGTTTATACTAAAAATAATTTTTTGTCATAGGGTCCAGTTAGCCCTATGGGTGGCCCTCATGGTCCTCCTGGGCCCCACGGAGGTCCTTCTCATGGCCCTCCCGGTCCACCAGGACCACCTGCTCCCATGGGCCCATACAACCCTGGGCCCTATGGCCAGGGCCCTCCTGGACCACAGTAAGGACTTTTTCCTTCTCAATGTTTAGCATTTGTCAGTGTTTTCACTCGGTCTTTAGGTGCCAATTCATCTTGAGATTAACTTAGTGTATCTTATTTTTTATCCTCAGTGGTCCCCCAGCACCATACCAGCCTCAAGGCTGGGGCAATGGATACCCTCAGTGGCAGCAAGGACAGCCAGATCCCAGTAAGTGCTTGTCCCTTAGCCATGCTAACTAGGTTTAGTTTAGAATCATATTCAGATTCTCCACAATGCCCATCCACAGTCCTAGTTAAAACTAATGCAGCTTTAGTTGTCTGTTGGAGGAAAGACAAAATGGGCTAAGCTGTTGTTTGCTCTGCAGATAAAGCAGCGGCTGATGCTAATGCGGCCGCATGGGCAGCCTATTATTCTCAGTACCAGCAGCAGCCACAGGGCCCCATGACACCAACATCAGCAGCCCCTGGCACATCCCAGACCAATGGACAAGGTACTTTTTTTTTTAAGATATATATATAAACCTGCACTCCACAAAACTGTCACCCTCCCTTCACTCTAGATCTACTGTTGTCTGTTGTACAATAGTACTTGGTAGCCTTTCAGTGTAGCCATCACTGCACAGTACAATGTTGCTTTTCTGATGGGCTTTATTCGTTGTTCTGGGATGGCCTTTTTCGACTAGCACACATGGACAGGGCATTTTCTGAGACACTCGACCTGTTTGTGCAAAGTGCGCCACCTAGTCAGGTGGAGGACTTTCTGCAGCCTTTAAAAGAATGGTTATCAATTTCTCAAATTGTACCATTTTTAACAGGTGACCCGCAAACTCCAGGTCAAAGTGGACAGGCAGATTACACCAAGGCCTGGGAGGAATATTACAAGAAATTGGGTATAAATATTTTGCCAAATGTAGCTTGAGGTTTTTTTTCTTTGAGAGATCAGGTTAAATAGCAGCAGGGCTTGAGTAGCCAGTCAGTCCCTTTTTACTTTTGGAGTCTAGCGAGGCAAATTAGTGGCGTGAGAGTTTTGTCTTTGGTGCTTGTCCACAGAAATATTGGTCTCAAACCCTGCTGTTCAGAATGAGGAGCTGTAGTGTCTCAGAGTAGGATTAACACACCGAAAAACCATGAATAAGATTGTACTGCTCAGTTTTGTGTATGTATGTAATGGATAAATATGTACACCTTTTCAAATTTGTGCCGTTTCAATGCCAGTTGTACTTGTAAATATTACGTTTAAAATTGCTGAAATTGTAATGCTAACTAAATCTTCATGAACTGTTTTAATTTAACAGTTACCATTTTTCTGATGGTATTTTATTTTTGGTGGTAGACTTGCATGTAGTATAGTTGCATGTTTTTACCAGAATTGTCAGTAAGTAATTCAGTAATGTTACCTTCAGTGTAACTGTTCTAATGTTTAAGCTCATGATTAATGTCTGTTTAATCTCGTCTCTTCAGGTCAAGGACAGCCTCAGCAGGACTACACAAAGGCATGGGAAGAGTACTATAAGAAACAAGGTAAGATATCATACATAGATGTAGTTGCTTTGATTTCTAATAGTTTTGGGCAGCTGCAGCTCTTTCACAGTCCTCTGCAGTAGAGCTGCTGTTGTCTCAGCTGCCCTAGAGTAAAGTAGCGGGTTTCTGTCCCGCCACTCGGAGGTAGTGTGGCCGGGGTCGTTCCCCCTCTTACAAACATTGCCATGGAGTAATTTATCCTTAAATCAATCTTGTACAAAGGGGTGGTTTAACAACACTGCCAGATAATTTTTCTGCTGCACCTCCCATCTTTAATGCTTTGGGTTTTATTTTGTTTCAGGTCAAGCTGCGCCTCAGGCGGCTGCAGCAGCGGCGGCGTCTCAGCCAGGAGGTCAGCCAGATTACAGTGCAGCGTGGGCAGAATATTACCGCCAGCAGGCAGCGTACTACGGCCAAGGCGCCCCTCAGGCGATGGGAGCTGCACCCCAGGCTCAGCAGGTACACTCCCATTAAAACACTCTGCTCTTTGCCTTTTGCGCTCTTCACTTGGTAGATGTGCATGTGTACAGTTTTTGTCCCCATCTAACATTTTCTTCAACAGGTTCATCAGGTTTCCAGAAGAGTCATCGATATAACACATAACCAAACTCTTTCCTCCTCAAACAGGGTTTTTATCTTTTTTTTTGGGAAGGTGTTGGATAAATGTTTCTGCTCTTAACATGTTGTGTATTTCTTATGTATTTCTTCTGCACAGGGCCAGTAATGTGAAGTGGACATAAAGTAAATGCTACATTGTCAGAAAAAACCTTTGTTAAATGTTTGGATGCAGACGCCATGATGAAGATCTTTATTTCATTGGTTTGAGTGTTTAAGCTAGATCGCAGACCAGCTCCAAAGTCAAGTATATATATATAATTTTTTTCCTTTTTGTTTTGCCACTCTTGTAAATGAACGGTTTGTTTTTAGTCGGGTAATTTTGGTCATTCCAGCTCCTGTATCTCCTGTATCTCATGTAGTTCTGAGACTAAACTATAGTCATTTCCATGTAAATTATCTCAGTTTTAATATGATATGCCTGTTGTGTTTTGCAATAAAACAATGAAACCTCCTGTGTTGGTAAGTGGGGTGCAAAAGTGGGGAATGTTTTGTAAAAATGTCATTAACAGTTTTGGGACATGGGGGTTTATGCAAATTTACAGAACAAAAATGTTTTTTAAAGTCACAAGTAAGAGATCATTGATCATTTGACATTGCTTGTTTGACATATGGACAGCTCTGTTTTTATGCTGCATTTATTTTTTTTACTGGTCATTGCTGTGGATGTAGGTGTAGGCAGGTTATCTAAGGCAAGGTGGCTTGATGTTGGCAAGGTATGTGATTCATGCAATAACTCTTCAGTGCTGTAGTGTTGCTCATTCTTGTACTGCATTTTACCTGGTTGAGGTGTAGTGTGCACTGTTAATGAGAGACATTTCCTCCCTCACAGGCGAGATTAGGAAGGCGGTAAGAAGTATGCGTCTTTACATAAACTGTTCCTTTTTATATTGTGACTGCAATCATGTTGCAAGTATTTTAGTTTGTTCTCCCAAGTTTGCTGCTTTTTTACAGGGCAGGTCAAGTGTTCTGATCAACAGTTATGTCTTGCGAAATTACATGTCCCCATCCTATATTTTACATGTCTAAAATCCACAAATTGTGTATATATTTCTATCAATATTGCTGGCATTATTAAAAACATACTGATACGATTAAAAAGGCTCGAATGCGAACATGGACTACTTTTTTTTTCTGCCCATTGTCTGTTAGCATTCCTCCAATATAGGCCTATAGGTTTTTGGAGACTCTGGCTTCCTACACCAGTGAAATGAGCTCTCCACTGTAAGTACAAAATGTACATGATTTTGCGGCCCAATTTGTTTCTTTTTGCTGTCAATGCATTGTCTTTGACTGAATGAAACGCAATGTATATAAATCTCTAAATGTTGCCCTTTTTTGGGTAAGTATGTCAGGGCTGTAATTTTGATTTGACATGTTCAAGATAATAATGACCTGACCCTTTTTCACATTGGACTGTTATTTTTTGCCATAACAGCATTATGTGATATTTACAAATTGAGACATTGCCATGTTGACACTGCTTTAGTCATTTAGGACGTCTCTCAGACTTCTCATATGAAACTGTGAACTGTACCACTGTGTTCAAGTCAGTCCGTCTGTAGAAACAGCAACTTTTTCCATCTGCGAATGTGTGGTTTAACATTGACTAGACATGTAAATTGTCTTTTTGTGATTTGACAAGTGTTTTATACTGCATAGCCCATAAAGACCGTCAGCAAATGGCCTCTTTCAAATGTTAATTAGTATTAATGTCCTATTTCTAAATCTGTGCCTGACCTGTTTGTGATTAAGGTCAATGAGGCTGTCGATTTGATGCGTTTTTTTATTTTTTTTATTCGACTGTTCATTAGTGAGCAGTGCAATGTCTAATCTTGCAGTGTCATCCCTGACCTTGCACCTTAGGTTCTGCAGCAATAACACAGGTAAGAGTATCCTAAGAAATCAAAACGATTGAACCTGTGATCTAGTGTAATGCTTTTCACCTTTGAAACTGAGGTCGATTTGTGCCGCTGTTTAAATGAAGGATGTCTCTCGTAGTAGATAGACTGATGTTCGTCACAAACGTCAGAATTAAGATTTCTTGGAAGTATGCATTTTTTTTTTGTCCATATGAATTGCATGGCCTTGACCTGTAGTTCACAAATGTTTTCATCTGTTGAAATCTAACTAGAATTATGCTGTTTTTTTGTCCTAATTGAAACAAATGTGATTTTGATTTGCTCATTTGTTAGCTTCCTGGTAAGTCTGTTTAGTGTGGTTCTGTTCTGCTCTTACACAATGCATGCAGATGCGAAATGATCCAGAGTTAGCCCTATTAATGCACTCACTGATAACTGACGTATACTATGTATGCTCATGTTTCATTGGTTTGCAAGCTTTCTTGTTGCCCCTCTGTAGTGCTAATGTTTGTCCCACATTGCTGCCTTCATTCTCACTCACAGTGTTGAAGATGCTGCAGGCGTAGTTCATAGAATCAGGTCCTGAGCTAGTTTGTCCGTAAGGAGGAATCCTTTGAATCTGTCCCTCCGCTGAACGTAGACCGTTCAAGGGCTCCAGTTATAAGGTAAAAATATCATGAGGAATCTGTCATTGCAAAGTCAATGTTACTGTTAGTTTAGGGTGATGCCAGTTAGTTTTGATTTTAGAAATGTAGCCATATGCCTCTGTATTATTGGTTGACTAATGGTTCTATGAAATGTTTTGAGTACATTCTTTGCCTTTTGTTGATAAGTGTAGGGATTTTATGTGCATAATGCTGTACAGGTGGACCATGACCAGGAACTTTTTTTTTTCTTTCTTTTTAGTAGACATTTGCCAGGCTGGTTTTTGTTGGTTAAACAGAGTTTCTTTAAACCTAGTCTTTGTCCATTGCTGCATATCGTTTTGTATGCATGCAAGATGTTTCCTTTTTGAGCAAATTGTTCACAACAGAATTCGTGGGGGTCTAAAAACGAAGAGAAAATCGGAGGCTATCTGAGAAATTTGGAGCATGCCTTTGAGGTAAAACTAACATGAACGGTTAAAGTTGTTGAATGTACTTTTGATTTTTGCTGAGAATTGTTGGTCTGAAATGTTAGATTGTTGCCATTGTCATCAATAAAATTGTAATCATTAAAATTGGCTTTGAGGTTTTTATTTTTCATTTAGTGATTTCAGTGTTCAACTAAAACTTGTATACTGGCTTAACATGTTATGAACAAAATGCAGCCTCAAATCCACATATTACAGAATACATCAAATGTTTGAACTTCGTCACAATACATGTACTGTTTTGTAATAGATCATGTAATTTAAATTCATAACGGCCAGCTGTTCCACGTAATTCTCATGGCATCATAAAGAGTAGAGAAGTCTAAACTGAACTCCTGGCCAGTGTTGAACATTAATTCCCATAAAAGGTTTGGAGACTCTTAATTGACCTACATATGACAATCTCATGAATAACATCCTTGTTTCAGAACTATGAAAATACAGAGTGAAAACTTTCAAATCTCAAAACAAAGGACCCAAAAACTCAAATCATTCGTTGTGCAAATCATTCATTAAAAGTAAAAAATTAAAGCTACTAGAACACCACGTGAAAGGCATATAAAATACATCTCTGTCCCTTCTTACCCGCTTCATTTTAATCATTACACAAACTCTATGCTGCATTAACATAATGACTATTAATAATGACTTGGAAGACGAGTCATGATGTGCAGTCAACTTAGCAGCTGTAGGCAATGAGTTAAACATCCATGAAAATGTGGAGGATGATACAGATGTAGCTCACTGAACCTGTGCTTCCAGCAAAGCACTGGGTAGCAGGTGCAAAGGTGTGCCACTACAGCCATTTAGGTGACGGATCATGTCAGTGCCTAGATAGGCAAGAAGCAGTTCAGAACGTCTGTGAAGCAGGTGCAAGATGTCCTCAGCCAGAGTGTCCAAACTAGAGTAACGCACTTTATCCAGATCGAAAATGTCCTTCATGAAGAACAGCACCTGTTCCTGTGGACAAAAGATAAATAATTTTGTTCCTGAATGACTACATTCAACAAAGCTGACATTGAAGGCATTTGATGAAGATTATACCTTGGGAGTCTAACATACCCAACAGACCCCTGATCATCAGTATTAAGTCTGGCAAACACTATCTTATTCTAGCCTAATCGGGGTTCTCCAAATCCAGCCATGGAGGGCCACTACCCTGCAGAATTGAATCTTTACTCAAAGACACCTGAGCAAGCTAATCAAGGTCTAGAAAATTACAAGTAGGTAAGTTTGATCAGGGTTTGGCTTAAACTCTGCAAGACAGTGGACCTTCCAGGGCCAGATTAGAAGAACTGTACCCTGCTTGAGCAAAGATCTAGCAGAATCTTTTATCCAGGGGTGTCCAATCATGCCCCTTCTCACATTGGAATGAGAACAATCATGGGCACCATATTGAAGGGTCATTTCAAACCAAAGTGCTCAAAACTGGCCACTTCAATGGACCCTTAAAGGATGAACCAATGAACACTCCCATGATTCTTTGTGGGGGTAAACCCTTTTAAGGGATTAGGGCATAGGTATGAACCCTTCAAAATGGAATGCAGCAGAATGAAGCTTTTCAGGGTTACTAGCAACTTCTAGTCAGGTAGGTTGGAGCAGGAGGTTTGCAGTAAGGTGGCCCTCCCAGAGCAGGACTGGACACCCCACTTTTAATCCAAAGAGACGCACGCACAGGACACTCACTTTGGACCTTCCTACAGAGTTTAGCTCCTGCCAGCTCCAACACACTTGCCTGGAAGTTTCTATTGAGTCTGAAGACCTTGAGTAGTTGGTCCAGGAGCTAAATTCTGCAGGACAGTGGCCCTCCAGGAGCAGGGTTGGATACCCCTGCTCTGGACCAAGGGTATCCAACCCTGTACAGTTTAGCTTAAACCCTAACTAGACACAACAGAAGCAGTTACTCAGGGTTTTCAGGATTATTGGAAACTTCCGGGCAGGTGTGTTGGATTGGCTTAGAGCTAAACTCTACAGGAAAGTGGCCACCCAGAATCAGGATTGGACTCCCTGGACAAACCATGGTCTTGTTCAGCTGCACAAAATTTCATGGACAAGCACTAAGCCTTGTAGGATCTTTAACCCAACAGCAACCACATTTAATTGTTTGTCATTTAAGAGCAACTAAATCTGAAACTGGCTGTTACTACAATCAGCAACAATAGGTGACTTGATCAGAACTATGAGGACGTTTTTCCATTATTTGCCTGATCATCTGTTATCCACTATTAAACTTACAAAATTTTCATAATTGCATGTTTTTCTTCCAACAAAACAATTGGACAGTTCAAAGACTTATTGCCAATACACTTGGCAAATCCATCAACAAGTTGTTGCTTGGAAGTGTGCAGCGCAGTAGAAGGCCAGCCAAACAAACTGGATATGGTAATTTTCACCAGTCCTTCCCAATTTGTCCTGCAGAGGTAAATTCTCAGCTTTCCAATTGTCAGTTTTATCATAAGTCGTAAAGCTTTTAAATGTGGTGACAGGTCGCTGTAGCTGTCTCAGTTCAGACTACAACACTTGAGCACACATGAACCAATCATCTCTTCCACTTTACTAGTCATAGCACATATGCATGTGACAGTCAGTGTATGTAGGCACACCATCTGAAGCTGACATGCTTTAAGAGACAAAGGTCATCAAATTACAGCTTACCTTGAAGAAGCAGCAGAAATCGTGCAGGGAACTTTTAGGGCCTAGAAACCCCCATGCCAAGACAGGACTTATGTGTTCACACACTGCATAGAAATGCGCAATGAAGCCATCTTGAACCTGTACACACAAAATAAAATATTAACAAACATATTTCCTTTTCTTCAAATCTTTCAAGTCTGGCTGTCTGGAGAGATTAAACTGCTTTACTCTGGTACAACAATCAAAACATTTACATTTCCAACAATACCTTCATATTTTGCCTCTTCTGCTTCAGAACAGACCAACAACTTGATGCAACGGCCTATGACGGTAAAATACAGTAACAGTTTTATTAAATATTAATGTGTAACTGAATTGTGATTTTGCTGAAGTCAGATCTAATGCTAGAGATTCTGTACGCACCGTCTCTTTGAAGGAGTTGTTGAGCCAACGATTGTTGACCACATTTTGAATAGAGATAGGTGGATTCTCAAGATCCTCAAATGAGTCCATAAGGATGAAGTCAAGAACAATGTCATAGAAGTCCAGGTGTTTAACCTGAAGAGTAAAAAAGGATAAACATTAAACAAAATTAACTTGCAAACTGTTTAATATCCAGGACAGGTCTCATATCTGTATAACAAGACATGTCTCACCCCTCTTGCAGAAAGCTCCATTTCTGTGTTCTCCCAATGTTCCGTTTGCTCCAGAAAGCAAATCATTTCTTCAAACACCTCCTCAAATCTCGTTGGGCTCTGTAAACCACACAACAGATAAGTTGGGTTGGGGACTCTTCATGTGTGACCACATGGAAGAAAGGACCAGACACTCACCTTCCTTTAACAATTATTGAAGATAATATCCGCTTTCCTGTGTCAGCCAGAAATGCTCTAGTTGCTCTTTCACATAAGATGACCTGAATTAAAATACAGTTTAAAAGTTTTCCCACATACGCCCCATTCCAATTGACACACTTCATGTACACTTGTGGTCTTGAGGACTTAACATACGCATGCCCATGAAGTTCACAAGACCGTAGGATGTCCTATTTGTCATTTTTGGTGTTCACGAGTGCCCACTTTATGGTTTCACCCTCGATGTGCAGTTTTTCAGAGCATGCACTGAGGTGAGTTCCACAGCAGACTTCAACCCAATAGTCAAAGTGGCATTACGTAACAAAAGCGTGGACTTGGAGGAAGACCAGTGTCGCCAAGTTTTTCCACGGAATTGGGCTACTTTTATTCTGTTGTAGTGGGTTGTTTATTTTAGTCTGCAGGTTAAAGCAAAACACTCCGTCCCCTCTGAATGTGATTTTGACCGAGGTGGAACCCCTTGGAAGGAGGTTTTGACCTCCTGGAAGGCGGTTCTAGAGAAATTTGGATGTGATTTTGATAGCAGTTTTCTCCTGAAATGCATTTGGGCCATGATTGGGCTACTTTTGAGTACCAACTGGGCTGGTTTTGTTATACAGACCTGGCAATCCTGAGGAGCACTGTGAGGGCTTATGGTGCCATTTGGGACAGGACCACAGACTGCAACTTAATCTGCCCAATGCTAGACCATTAACATGAACTGTTAATTTAACTCGACAACTTGAAACAAATGCAATAACCACCCTACCCCCCACTTAATCAAAACTGCATTATATTTTAAACATTGCAACATCACAATAACAACTACTGGTATATACAAAACAAAATGCTTCACAGTAACATTAAAACCACACAAATACAATAACATGGTAACAGTACAATTACATAGCAATCAGTGGTCTTAAAGGGTTAGTTCACCCAAAAATGAAAAATTAGCCCACAAATTACTCACCCTCAAGTCATCCTAGGTGTACGACCTTCTTCTTTCAGACGAATCCAGTTGGAGTTATATTAAAAATTGTCTTTGATCTTTCAAGCTGTTTAATGTGTAGCTTGCGCCAACAGTCCTACACGGAAGCAGCTCCGGGCTGATGACGTATGAGGTCAGCATTGCATATGCGCCGGTGAGTCTCGTAAAAATCAATGTTTGTCGACTGGATTCGTCTGAAAGAAGAAAGTCATATACACCTAGGATGACTTGAGGGTGAGTAATTTGTGGGATAATTTTCATTTTTGAGTGAACTAACCCTTTAAACCCACTTAACTCTGAAATGTGTTACTTTCAGATCATGAGAAAGAAATCCTTTACCTGACACGCCTGCCGTACACAGTGCAGCTTTGCCAGGAAATCAGTGTCTCCAAGACATTCCAGCACTTCAGTTCTGTTTTTTTTTTTTTAAAGACCAGTGAACAACAGTCTACATAAAACATATCAACTTAAAATAGAACTCAGCTCTGCACAATATTTTCAGAAATGTGTGCAAACAAACAGATCTATAAAACAAATCAGTTCATACTTTCAAATCAGTTTGATTAAGCCACATTCAAATATCCAATGCACACGTACATTTATTTAATACATGACTATATTGAACACTAGATTCTGATTGGCCAGTCAGGTATTCTGTGGTCCCCCATGCCTGACATACTTGACTCACCGTAGCACTCGACAAGAGATCTTCCCTTCCTCAGCCATCTGCAGGGCATCCTCATAGAAGGGGTGATGACACAGTGACCCCAGCGCATGGGCACTCCTCATCTCTCTGTGCTCAGATAACTGAATCAAATCACAAGATTTAAGACCTTTTTGTGTAATTCTTTAAACTTTTGTATATTTCTTATATATAGGTTGGTGCCTATGTGTGTCCACACAAAGTGATTAAGTAATGAAATGGGGGACAGATTTAAATTACGCAGGATTCTTACCCTTAAAGTACTCTCACAGTACCATGGTAAAATCAAGGATTACTTGAAAGCTGTATTTAGCATGATAAATGAAGAAAACCATAATACATGTCCAGTGCCATGGTGATTTTTATTATTGTAGACTACACATGATGAGAGGCAAATGTGATCTGAAGCCTGTGCTGGCAACCGTGAGTGCTGAATAACCCAAAAAACAAAACATTTTCATGTTGAATCCCGTAATACATGAAGGTCTGAGAGATGTGACCGATGTACATCAAAGTGTTAGTAAGGTTCAAACTGTCCAGCGCGTTCCACACAAGCTGACGGTCACAAAGACTTCCCTCTCACCTCTGCGGCAGAGATGAAGGAATCTGTTGAGGCGATGCTGATTGAATCTCTCAGACAGGTGTCCTCCAAGTCCTCCCGCACGGCGAGATCCATGTGCTTATCTGCCACAGGAAATGAGGGAAGATTAGACTTAAGTGCCCTCATCTCACATGGGTGAGCGAACTGGTCTAGTTCCAAAACAGCAGACTGCATAAACCGATTCAACTGCATTGAAGGACAAATGTGTTTAAAGGGTTTGCATGAGAAAGGGTGTGAATCGAGTGTGTTGTGCCATGTGTTCTGGGGAGTGGGTAAGAGGTAGACCTGTAAACAGTCGTAACGAAAGAACTTTGGACCATGACCAGCTTCTTTATTTAGATACAGAACATGAGCTGAGCCTCAGTAATACGCAGCAGGCACAGCTGCATGAAGCAGAACGTGCAAAGTTGCACAGCCACTGTGTCCGTTTCTTTGTTTGATAAAGAAGGCATCTTCAAAACATCTTGCGTGTTCCACAGCAGAAAGAAAGTCACAGGTTTGCATGAAGAAAACCAAGTTATTGGCCACAATTGGTTTACACCTGCAGATACTAGTAATAATAGAAATAGTCACTATTATCAAATACTGTTGCTGAAATCTGGCCCCACTTTTCTTAATTTCTTCATAATCTTCTGTCACATATTGCAAAGTCTCATTTTAGCAGCCAATCACGATCATTATGAGAAAACATAAACAATCACCATGGACAATGTTCACCTGCTGATAGACACACGTGTAACTGCTCACACTACACTTTTCTTTTACTTGACTTCGATTCATACGCATATTTTGAAACTGAAAGGTGAATATTTGTTATTGAATATTGTTATTGACAAAATTGTCTTCCATTGATCTATTCATTGCTTGAATACAAACATGTTCAATTCCAAACCCCAAAAATCCAAGGACTGGGAATGCAGAACGTTTTTACTCAGTTTATTCAGTGCGCTTGTTTTTTTCCCCCTTACACAATCAGGTTGTTGATTTGGTCTCCAGTGGTCTGTTGTTCCATTTCATTTGTTTATTTTTTGACTGGGAAACAATGGACCGGGCCGGTGTTGCCAAACATTCAAAGTGCATGTGCCAGCTGATTGTACATAGTAAATGCAGTTAGAAACATTTGGCTGTGCACATACAGTACGTGCGTAGTATTCTGACAATGAAATTTGCTTCATGCACACTGATGGCTAGATATAGATGGCTCATTTTGTGCCACAATCAAACAGTTGTTGTTGTATGTTATAAGAAACCTCTGGGACACTTCAGTCTCTTATCCGTTTTTTTTTTTTCTTTGTAATTCATTTTTGGCAGGTATAAAACCTGCCTACAAAGTTTAAACAGAAATAGTTTGGTTTTTACATTATTATTACTTTTACATTGAGATATATGAATCCATTAGAAGTTATGGTTTAAATAATAAAACACAACACAAGGTGCATTATTTATGTCATGTATCACACATCAACCTGTCACACATCAATAAAAAAGTAAATTTTTACAGTACAGTTATAGTTCACAGAGCCAAGCCCAGTAATTAATGTTACATAAGATCAATCATTTACTTCCACACAGTCATCTATTGACACAGTTGTCTTTAGTTTAACGCTCACCGTTACTAGGACGTGTTGAAGGGTCTGTCATTCCCAGTGCTCCCTCAAACTCCTCCTGGAGCCGATAGGCTCTCTGTAGCAGGGACTCCAGCTTCCGAATGAATTCTACACTGATGATGTCCTAACAGATAGTAAAAATTTGAATACTATGTTTTATGAGCATGGAGACTCAGCTTAGGAAACATGGCTAAGTAAACTGGGCCCACACATTAACTTTCTGTTTGTTTTCAAAATATGAGTGTTTTTAAAAATATAAAAGTGAGCATTAGTGGGAAATGTACGGTGGCCGAGAAGTGCAAAGCTAATGTTTTCTGAATTGTTGTTGTGCTTTCTGAATTGTTATTTTGTTTTTTAGACTTGCATTTGCGTTTGTAATTTGTTATTTTGTTTTCAGAATTGTGATCTGCTTTGCACTTCTCGGCCACCGTAGAAATGCGCCCTAAATGTAAAACTAAGTCAAATGAGCACGAACAATTAAATATCCAATATTAAGGGCAAATATTGAGTTTTTGCCTTCTATTTATATCATATGATATGGTTTATCAATATCACATGAGCAAGAGAGCTGTTTTTTTCCCCAAATATCTGCATGATTGCAAATGTGATTGATTTTTTTTTACAACAGTTAATATAAACAAGAAGTTACTGTATTAAATTTTAGACACAATATTCTCTGTTTAGCTCAAATTCGCCAACAAAATAGCTCAAAACAAAGAATTGTTGTGTCTTTCCGAGCAACACACAGCGTGTTTTGTTACTGAATGAACGAGTCGAGAGAGCAAATGATTCAGTGACCCAACATAAAGACAGACACTTGCTTCATTTCTGAATGAATCACCTGGAATCAGATGAGTGAATGACTCGATCATTAAGACAGTGACTTGCCGCCACCTACTGGCGGTTTTAGTTTCATATTTAAAGGAGACATATTATGCCCCTTTTTACAATATGTAATATAAGTCTCTGGTGTCCCCAGAATGTGTCTGTGAAGTTTCAGCTCAAAATACTCCACAGATCATTTATTATATCATTTTGAAAAAAATTGAAAGAAACACGCTGTTTTTCGTGCCTGTCTCTTTAAATGCAAATGAGCTGCTGCTCCCCGCCCCCTTTTCCAGAATAGAGCTGCTCCATTACTCGGAACATCTGTTTTGGTTCTGATTATCATGTTTATCGAGCTGAAATCAGTTCTGTGCTCGTCTGTGCAGCCAAAGACAGAACAGTTAGTATGTTTTGCTCAAACTTTCGCCATGGCATTAGAACTGTACGCCGTTGTCGCTTGTGAAATCAAATGATGGCGCTGTGTGTGTGTAAACTTACAGATTAAGGGGCGGTAATATTATAATGAGATCCCTTTGCCATGTCACCAAGGGAGCGAAATCAGACGCGCTCGTTTTTTCAGACGCTTGCAGAAAAAGGCTTACCAAAACAAAGTTACTGGATTAATCTTTTTCATGTTTCCTTAGTTGGTAGATGCACCGGGAACCTGATTATAGGACTTAAAACCTGGAAAAGTCCATCTTAAAGCATCTTTTTTCAGATTTCAATATTCATTTAAAACATTTAAAACCCATTTATTATCATTATTTACACAACGCTGAATTTTAAACTTTAAATGATCTTTTGGGGGACAATTTCTCAGCCAAAATGTATGTGTGATTTATTTGCAATTAATTTCATTCTTGGACACATCACATATTTAATTAGATTAAACATTTGAATCACTTGACTGCCTTAGTTATCATATTATTTTAATTAATTATCGTAATCATTAATACATTGGTTTGTAGGGCAATTTGTTTCACCATTTACTGGCCTTTGTTATTCTTCTAGTTATTTACCTATAGCAGCTGATGAATTGTAAGTCTTGCTCATTCACTGAAAATAGCGTATTTCAAAGTTGCAAAATGAGCTAGATACCACCCATCCCTACTGAGAACATTAGTGGTTGGTGAGTAGTACCTCCATGCTTTCTTCTGCAATGGCATCTCCAGCTCCCAGCTTCACGGATGCACAGTTTTCATCATCTTCCGCATGCCTGCTGCGGAACGTTAGCGCCTGTTCCCAGCGCCGCAGGGCCTCCTCGAACAACTCCATTCCTGTGGGCGAGACATCTATTCAACATGTGGAACTTTTTGCAAATGAATACACACATCAGATTTAAGCCCGGCTCACACTGTGCGATTTTGGCCACGATTTAGCCGTCTGAGACAAATTTTGAAAATCCTAAAAGATTCCTATAATCCTAGGCTACAATCTGTAGTCTTTGATCGTTAGTTTGACATGTTCACTGACAGCCGATTAATGGCCGTTGCGATCAAATTTGACCTCCGACGAAATTCTGGCAGTGTCAGAAGATTTGGTGCACAGTCCTGCAGTGTGACTTCTCCTACGACGAACATCAAACTGTCTTCATTTTTTCAACAAGTTTTCTTGCGCGCACCCATTTTTAACACGTCTTGACTGTCGTACAGTCTGACATTAATAACAACTGAGATCCCACAGTGTGACATGATCATCATGTTCGCACAGTCTGACAAGCACAATCCTAAAGGTCCTAAAAATCGCACAGTGTGCGCCCGGCTTTAGAATGACATTTATGATTGTGAACATACATGATCAATATCTTTTAAGATCAATATCAAATGCGTTTACATAAATGATGCTTAAAACTGAACAACTGCTTTCCAGATGACAAGCAACTTCGTCTTAGAACAGAAGATGTTTTTACCCATCAGGTAGAGGTTCTCTGGAGTGGTGATGGGGATGTTGAGCAGGTTACGGACTTCACCGTCATCTCCTGCTCCATCCCAACAACTGGAGCCATTAGAACAGGTGGAGCTACTGGAGGAGTGCCTGCTCCTCACCTGAGAAAAGATGTGACATTTCAACATCTCGATGCCAAAAAGCACACATTTGACAAGACTTCTGAAGTCACAGATATATTATACAGCTATCCAAAGATGATGATAATAAATCAGGTTGCTTACGGAGGCCAGGCTCAGCAGGGAGCTGGAAAGCTTGCTGAACACACTACTATTGGACACCACATTACACGAGTAGCAGTTCTTTGAGTTCAGAGGCAGATTTTGACACTCAGACTCTGGGGAAAACAGAAACAGCCACTGTACCATTACATAATGGTAATTTTATTTATTATTATAAATGTACTATATATATATATAAGCAGACTGCGCTTGTCGGAAGGAGGGACTTTGTAGAAAACGAAGCGTTTGAGAGAGGTGGGGCATATAGGACCTACAATAATGTACAGTATTTGAAAAATAATGTGTTTTTTGAACATTAAAGCATGTCAACATATTCTGTTACACCAAATACACAAAATAATGATCTTTAAAAAAGCATCATATGACCCCTTTAAAGGCGATTTTCTCAATATTTTGATTTTTTTGCACCCTCAGATTCCAGATTTTCAAATAGTTGCATCTCGGCCAAATATTGTTCTATTGATCCTATCCTATCAAACCATACATCAATGGAAAGCTTATTTATTAAGCTTTCAGATGATGTATAAATCTAAATTTCGAAAAATTGACCCTTATGACCCTTATTTTTTTGTAACATTATAAAAGTCTTAACTGTCCTAGATAAATAAAAGTATTAATTACTTTAAAAATAATGTTTCTGACCCCAAACGTTTGAATGCAGTAGTAGTACACTCTATACATTTTGAACTGTAATAATACTCGCTCCTTGTTAATTAAAGGTGATTTGCGATCTGCATTTACCTTTTTTCAGGGGGACAGTGGTGAGGAACTCAAATGTTTCCTGCTCTACAGGCGAACTGGCTTTTTTCTTGCCCTTCCTCCTCCTGAAGTGCCGGGCGAGGTAGATGAGGGAGACCGCGCCGAAGGCAGTGGCGGCAAAGAGTTTCTTGGTGCCGGTGCTCAGACTCACCTGCTCAGTGAGGGAATGGAGAGACATAAGGCAACGCTTCACTTTGGATCAACCGCTCAGCTCAAGGCACAGCAATCAGAGTGAGAAATGCAGATAGGGAGAGGGTGAGACAGACAGACAGACAGACAGGGTGACAGACAGCAGGGATTACATGACTGGAATTGACTGCCTGGCATTTGGTTGGGCGTACGGTGATTGGCTTGAGCGTTCTGATCTACTAAGCAAGTTTAAGCTAATGACACGCACAAGATTTATTAGAAGACACATGATACTGTGTGAATGACCTAAATATTGTTAAAGAGCGAAAACTATTTCCACAATTCAGATCCTACATTAAAAAACCAAGAGGAACTCTCAAAAAGACACCATGTAACACTGCCTATTATTAGCAAACAACATCGTCTTATTTATCCTGGTTGCTACATGAAGCACAGCTACTCATGCATGCCACAGCTTTTCCTACTTTGGCACTTAAGGACCGAATAATGAAACTGTGAGTGAGATTTGAAAGCCATGGCAGTGGACGGGAGAAAACTTTCAGCAAATGATTCAAACTCAAACGTGGGTCTTTTCATCACACAATGCTATCATACTGCTTCAGAAGACTTCAAAAATACTTGACTGAAATATAGCAGCAGCACTTTTATTATTATTATTTTTTTAATGATTTGTTTAAGAGTTTAACAGTATCTGATGATCACCGTCTTCCTTTGATATACAGGTACAAAAGCTTTTGGAAAACATCTACGTTTGTATTTCACAGTAAAAAGCCATACCAAAAAGGAATGGAAAACAATCTCGTTTTTGAAGGAATCAGTTAAGACATAAGCCTGCAGATGAGAATAGCAGTGTTGGCAATGCCACCTGTGCTCTGTTAATACCATCTTATCCATGGCAGTGAGCTTGCAACACACATATACGCATTCAAAGATAAATCAGACACAGCTGTGAAATCCATAAAACATGATCAAAACAATGGCAAGCTCTATCTATCTATCTATCTATCTTAATTAAAGGTGATTTGCGATCTGCATTTACCTTTTTTCAGGGGGACAGTGGTGAGGAACTCAAATGTTTCCTGCTCTACAGGCGAACTGGCTTTTTTCTTGCCCTTCCTCCTCCTGAAGTGCCGGGCGAGGTAGATGAGGGAGACCGCGCCGAAGGCAGTGGCGGCAAAGAGTTTCTTGGTGCCGGTGCTCAGACTCACCTGCTCAGTGAGGGAATGGAGAGACATAAGGCAACGCTTCACTTTGGATCAACCGCTCAGCTCAAGGCACAGCAATCAGAGTGAGAAATGCAGATAGGGAGAGGGTGAGACAGACAGACAGACAGACAGGGTGACAGACAGCAGGGATTACATGACTGGAATTGACTGCCTGGCATTTGGTTGGGCGTACGGTGATTGGCTTGAGCGTTCTGATCTACTAAGCAAGTTTAAGCTAATGACACGCACAAGATTTATTAGAAGACACATGATACTGTGTGAATGACCTAAATATTGTTAAAGAGCGAAAACTATTTCCACAATTCAGATCCTACATTAAAAAACCAAGAGGAACTCTCAAAAAGACACCATGTAACACTGCCTATTATTAGCAAACAACATCGTCTTATTTATCCTGGTTGCTACATGAAGCACAGCTACTCATGCATGCCACAGCTTTTCCTACTTTGGCACTTAAGGACCGAATAATGAAACTGTGAGTGAGATTTGAAAGCCATGGCAGTGGACGGGAGAAAACTTTCAGCAAATGATTCAAACTCAAACGTGGGTCTTTTCATCACACAATGCTATCATACTGCTTCAGAAGACTTCAAAAATACTTGACTGAAATATAGCAGCAGCACTTTTATTATTATTATTTTTTTAATGATTTGTTTAAGAGTTTAACAGTATCTGATGATCACCGTCTTCCTTTGATATACAGGTACAAAAGCTTTTGGAAAACATCTACGTTTGTATTTCACAGTAAAAAGCCATACCAAAAAGGAATGGAAAACAATCTCGTTTTTGAAGGAATCAGTTAAGACATAAGCCTGCAGATGAGAATAGCAGTGTTGGCAATGCCACCTGTGCTCTGTTAATACCATCTTATCCATGGCAGTGAGCTTGCAACACACATATACGCATTCAAAGATAAATCAGACACAGCTGTGAAATCCATAAAACATGATCAAAACAATGGCAAGCTCTATCTATCTATCTATCTATCTATCTATCTATCTATCACACTGAGGTCTACAGACAAATATATTTTCAAATGCCACCAAACAATCATGAAATACAGGAAAAGTGATGATAGTCAAAATGTGGTAAATTCATGCACAGACAAGGGAACAACCCAGGATGTATATAAATAGCTTTGCCTGACATAAAATATACCCTATATAAAAGTGGTAACACTTTGTAATAACTTTCATTAATAATAACATTCAGAACTGCAAAAATAAGGTTTTCAAACAAGTTTCTCAAACACTCCCCCTGTCTGGACAAACAGATACTTCTGCCACAAAATCAGACCAACAGTCGAGCCAATGTTAATGTGTTAAGCTGGTAAACATGTTTAAACAAAGCACTTAGTGTACCACAGGGTTTACACTGTTTGGGGGAATCAACCTACAAATGGCTTACACAGGGTATATACAGGAATCATGGAGTTAAATGTAATACCTTTTAAGACCTTTTAAGACCCTTTCCATACATTTTAAGACCTCATTGCCACTCCATGTTTTAACCGGTTACATTGGTGACACTTTAACTTACATTTACTATATATTGATTGTAAGATAGCACAACTAAACAGACTTACTTTGTGATAACTCCTTATTAATACAACAGAATTCAGAAGTGGGGAACGAAGCACAAGAGAATTAAATAAGTGACTAACCAATGCAACCCAAGAAACAAGAATTAGACCAATAAACAAAACAACTGACAAAACTTATTGAGGAGGGAAAATAAAGCTCTCCAAGCTAACGGGACAATGAGTTTGCACAGTATATTCAAAAGATGTATTTGTCACATCAACTCTTATAACTGTCTGCAAACCATAGCTGTTTTGTGGAACACGTCTCATGACAAACATCTGACAGATCAGACAGTTTACCTGTGATTACGGAGTGCTTGATTTGATGCAGACTTGACAGAGTGTCAGTACTGCACCTGATCATGTCTGAATGATCATGGAAGGTAAAATAATGATCACAACTGTTTTATTACAGGTAGAATGCAAAATGTTTCAGTACAAGCATTTCAACCAAATGTAATTTATGCAATTAACCCACTGGGGAAAATCAACCCATGGCAACAGTTTAAAAGCAGCCCAATTCCGTGGAAAAAAAATAACAACCCTGCATCCCGAGCTGCAGTAGTCAGATTTGACTGATCACGGGTCAAAAGTAAGGAGAGATAACTGACAAGATGTTGGGGGATTTGCTCCTCGACAGATCCCAAGTTCATTGTCAAATTTCTTTTATCGTAAGATGTGCTCCCTTTACACAGTGCGCGCGCGATCGCGAAATCGAAAGTGAACTGCGACTGCTAGATTTACCCCACATATTGATAGCAGTGCCCTGATGCGCGAAAATTATATACAATTAGAATGTTTGCGGGAGCGGACACAAAAATCGAGGGAGCGGATGGAAGCATGCGGTGATGGTCAGCAACAAGAGGGTCTAGCTGCAGCCTTGCACTTGCACTCTCAGGTTGTAATCTGATATAAAAATAAATAAATAATATATATTTCAAATATATTCCATTCATTGTTTTAATAACATGAAGTGCATTAAACATTACGTCAAAGTTGTGAAGGAACTGCAGGGGGTTTGTGAGTTTAATGAAAAGTTAATAATGAATTAAATCATAAAAATGTTACATTACATCAAATATTTTTTTCAATTACAACAATCAAAATAAAACACTTAATAAAAAATATGAAATATTATACCTGTTTATCTGCATGTCATGTGACCATGTCAATAATGTGTAATCATGAAATCAATAAAAAAGTAATTGTAGTCTGATGACGAGTATGTAATAAAATCAAATTACATATACTTCATTTTTGGGTAACACTTTATTTTACGGTGTCTTTGTTACACGTTACATGTACTTACTAGTATAATAACAATAAATTATGCAGAATTACATGCAACTAACCCTAAACCAAATCCTCATCCTAACTCTAACCCTAACGAGAGTACATGTAGTTAATTAATATTACTCAGTATTTAAATGTATAATTACACTGTAACAAGGACACCTTAAAATAAAGTGTAACCAATTTTTGGAACCTGATTACATGATCTAGATTACACAGCACTGCATATAAAACGTTTAATATTATTATGTTTTAAATGATCATTTATATACCTGAACCCAGGCTGAAAACCCTACATTTAAAAAGCAATTTTTGGATGACAATGCAATAAGCTTGGAGTAAGTAAGCTTAGAAAACAACCCTGCTGCTGGTCACTTTACCGGTGGAAGGGAGTAATAGACTGACAGTGGCAAGTCCACGAAGCGCAAAGCAGCCACCTTCATGGACACCTGTGTGTTTCTGAACAGCTCCTCAGTCATGATGCCATGATCCCTCTGGATCTCAACTACAGCCCATTATCCACTTCACCAATTCAACCTAAAAGAAACACAAATTACATCTGACATACCATATACAGGGTGCATCTCAATAAATTAGAATGTCGTGGAAAAGTTGGCAATGAATGTTTGTGGCTTACCCTCCTTGTGAAGGGTGTCAATAATTGTCTTCTGGACAACTGTCAGATCAGCAGTCTTCCCCATGATTGTGTAGCCTAGTGAACCAAACTGAGAGACCATTTTGAAGGCTCAGGAAACCTTTGCAGGTGTTTTGAGTTGATTAGCTGATTGGCATGTCACCATATTCTAATTTGTTGAGATAGGGAATTGGTGGGTTTTTGTTAAATGTGAGCCAAAATCATCACAATTAAAAGAACCAAAGACTTAAACTACTTCAGTCTGTGTGCATTGAATTTATTTAATACACGAGTTTCACAATTTGAGTTGAATTACTGAAATAAATGAACTTTTCCACGACATTCTAATTTATTGAGATGCACCTGTATAACATACACATCCATCTATCAGCAGGGGAACGACCAGCTGGCCTGTTAAACCTCAAGTGACACTGATTAAGAGAGGACTTGAGTCTGTCAGACACTCACACACAGTTGTTTATTTATTTCATACAATTTCTCTCTAAAGCCCACTCTGTGACTTTTTATACGTAGCAGTCCAATACATGCAGTCTCTATTCTAATCTTGGGAATTAAGTAAACAAGCTTTGATTGTGCCATATGCGACATGTGAACCGACTTACAGAGGTTAAATAACGGTCATGTTAATGGCGTGATTCAATGTTTGTTAAAAACACCCAACGATCATGGCCAACAAAAAAATGGGACCAAACGTTTATGAAAAATGACCCACAGTTATCCAGTTTCGATCGTCGCTCGATAGTTAACTCTGTGTTAAACAAATGAATAACACGCATCATCATAAATATTGGCTGTAATGGCACTGACTGTGGGTTATAAACTGAGGATAAAATAATAAACATACTGTAACGCTTACATTTAAGCTTTATCTCGGAGACACACCATCTGTACTCATTGCGATAACTACGCCTGCGTGCTCACGTGGACGCGAACAGACTCCGCGAATCTGGAACTCACTTCCGGTGCCACTGTGAGGTTTCAAAATAAAAGTTCATTAAACTTGTGGGAAGAGTGGGCTAGTTTATCCAAAAAGGAGAATTATCTCATCTTTTACTCACTTGTTGTTTCAAACTAGTACATTTTCTTAGAGATATTAAATTAAATCTAATTAATGTAAAACTATAAAGAATTTATTTCATTAAAGCAGCCAAGAAAAAGCTATTTTTATTTCGTTTTTATTACAGAACACATAATAACATAAAAAGGTTACAAACACACAAGTAACAAAAACAATAACAAAACAAAAATAACGAAGATACAATCAAAAGTTTAAGTTTTTCCATAGCCTTTATTATTAAGAGTTATTAAGGTTTATTTTATTATTAAGGTTTATTAAGAGTTTTGGCTGTTTTGATTTCAACAAAATATAGGGACACAAAATACAGATCTGGATTAATGTTTAATGTTAAATTACATTATAATACAAACATAAGTGTTTTGAATTTAAATATTTAAATGTAAACGTTTCAGGAAAATTGTTTAAACATTATATATATATATATCAATCCGAGCAGCTGAGTCCTTAACCATCTTCAAGAAACGACTAAAAACACATCTGTTCCAGCTTTATTTGACCCTCTAACTCTAGCACTTTCTATTCTATTTTAATTCTACTTTATCTATATTTATCTTCTTTTTTGTTTTATTTTTTATAAAAAAAAAAACAACAACAAAAAACTAACAAACACTAGCTTTCTATTTTTTCTATTCTATCTACTTGTTTTTCTTTGTGTGTGTGTGTGCGTGTGTGTGTATGTGTGTGTGTGTATAATATATGTATGTATGTGTGTGTATATATGTGTATGTGTATGTGTATGTATGTGCATGTGTGTGTATGTATGTATGTATATATATATATATATTTATATATATGTGTGTGTGTATATGTGTGTATATATGTATGTGCATATATGTGTGTATGTATATATGCATATGTGTATATATATATATATATATATATATATGTATGTGTGTGTATGTGTGTATATGTATATATTGTGATGAGTCTCCTGCTCTTCCTGCTACGGCCGGCCAGTGGGTGTGTCTAGGAGATTCATCAAGAGAACGATGTCCACCTGTTCTTCCTGCTATAAAAGTCTTGGCTTTGTTGGTGTGGGTGCGCCTGGTTTGTTCCTGATTGCTTTGTGTTTGTTTTAGGTTTTGGAACGTTTATTTGGATTTTGTTATGAGTTGTGAGACTTGTTCTGCTTTACTGTATTTACATCAATTAAACAATCTTAAATCTCAAGCCAAGTCTTACCTGCTCATCTCCTACCGTAATGTAATTGACTCTACGGCCACACGGGGCCGTCTGGGCTGGGATGGACCCCGCTCTGTCTTCAGGGATCAATGCGCATCTGTGAGTCGTTCCGCGGGTCCACACTAGGAGGCACCGCCGCTGCCTGCGTCCCCCATTCACTCTCAGCACCGCACAGCAACCGGAAGAAGCTGTTTGAATGTGTCATACCATGTCTGAAGTTAAGTGTCCGACGCCAGGCGTTTGAAAACCCGCTGTCTGCAAACCGAAGAATACTACAGATATGTAGTCTTTAAACCGCCGCCCTCTTCATCAGCAGACCAGAAGCGATAATCGACTCATATTGAAACCATCGTTGATTTCCCTAGAGGTGAGCTAATATTATACCACTGGCTTGTGTGCGAACTGAAATATGGCGTATGTAAAGCTTTGCGTCCAGCAGAGGTAATCCTGCATTGATTCTGTGCGGTTGTAGGTGCTGTGTTGCGATATGAGCTGATGCAGAGGCAGAGCTGTCAGATGATGAGCGGCGCACTGACTTTAGCTTTAGCCCGCCGCATTCACACGCCTTCTGTCTGCTCTTCATTCACAGTAAACAGCGCATTCAGTGACAGTCTGCGGGGATTTGAGCTGTTCTTGTGGTTGTAATGACTGAAAGGTTTATAGCCGCGGGCGAAACTGTGGGGAAGTATGTGCGTGACAGGCTGAAGCTAGTTGCTAAGTAGCCTATCGAAGATTCTGGCTTATGCTGACGCGTTGCTGGAGTGACGTCACACACAGCTGTAGGCCCATAGCTGTCGTTTACTGTATGTGACTTCTGTACATTACTGCACAATACTATGAGTGTACTGTACATACGAATAAGAATAGCAACAAACAGCTACAACAACAATAATCATTATCCAGAATAATTATTACTCACTATCTCGAATTCCCAAACTATTTTAAATACTCTTTTGCATGATTACGGTTCTCTGATATGGGTTTATGGTCACGTGGCATGCTGGTAAACACAAAATGTTTCGTATTTCTTGATGAGTGTGTTATTTTGATTTTTTAAATTATTATTATAATTATTAATGTTATTAATTTTTATTTTTTTTTTAAAAGAGGGGCTCTGTGGAAATGATTAGAGAAAAAAGTGCTGATTAAAAAAATTAATAAAGTTAAGACTACAAATAAATTATGGTTACATATAAAAATAAATATGTAATTAAATAATAATCAAAATTTAGAATAAAGAAATAATAAAAAAATATATATCAAAATAACTATATTACATTGTTATAGTACGAATTATTACAAATGTAATATGATAATATAACTTAAAATAAATGTTTTTAAAAAAAATTTCATACGTTTATATTGTAAATTTTTTTTTATGGTATAAATTAGGCGTTTATACAAGAAACTATATAGGGGATCATATACACGAGGATAATCATATTTGGGGGGTAAACACTAAAAAACCCTTATTGTTAGCTTTTCATCAGCTTTCATCAAACCCACTGCAGTTCCCTCGCAAACCCTGGTTTGGGAAACCTTGTCATAGGCTATGTAGTAACTAAGTCTTGTAAACAGTCTCTGTTGCAAAACTGGTTAGTCTGTAGATTTTTAAAGATAACATTTTATGATGTTATTATTGTCTTCTGTTTATATAAGGTCAAAGTGCTGTGAGATTGTAAAGTATGTGCAGGCCATACAGATTTTGCATGCATATGCTGTCCTGTCACAGATATTCATTAGTCTACAGGTTATCGATTGAGTACAAAAGTAAATCTGTATTGTAAATCTATGTCAGAAGTTCAAGACATGGCAGTGTTTTTTGTTGTTTGTCATTTCACAAAACATGTCTTAAACTTCGCCCTGAATTACACTCGGTAACCACAGAGACTTTTGCACACAGTTTAGAAAATTGTAAAAAAAAAAATGTCAGAAAATGAACAAAATAATGCTTTGTCAAAAGGTCATTTTTAATTTTCAGTGAACTTTGTGTTGCAAAACATTTAAAAATGTCAATTTAAAAAGCTGCATTGCTTTTCGTAAGCAATATTAAAGGGGTCATATGATGCGATTTCAAGTTTTCCTTTCTCTTTGGAGTGTTACAAGCTGATTGTGCATAGATAAGATCCCTGAAGTTGCAAAGACTAAAGTCTCAAAACCAAAGAGATACTCTTTATCAAAGTTAAGACTCTGCCACACCCCCCTAAAACGGCTCGTTCTAACACGCCCCCACATATCTACCTCACTATGTGGAAATATTTGCGTAATGCCGCCCAAATGTTCACGCAAAGAAAGAAGGCGTGGTTTCAGTAACCGCAGTTAGTGTTGAAGCAGCCATGTCAGGGAGACGCTGTGTGTTTCTAGGCGAAAGCAAAAGCACTTTATTTGGCCTTCCGAAAGTAGATGCATTTAGGAATCTTTAAGATTACTTACAACAGAACAGCAATGCATTTTATGGACGACTGTTTCGTGAACCTAGGAGAGGAGGTAATTCTGACTTTGCTATGACAATCTGGCGCTTCTGAATCAGCTACTGTTTTGTTATTAGTTTAAGTATTTGCTATTGACTGTTCAAATGCGGAGTTTTGCGCATCGTGTGTGTGTGTGCGCGAGCGAGAGAGAGAGAGAGCACGAGAGAGAGAGAGAGCGCGAGAGAGCGAAAGAGCGCACGAGAGAGAGAGAGAGAGAGAGAGAGCGAGAGAGGGGGTCACATCACAGTGGAGTCAGCTGTCTTAACCGTGGCTTGTGTACTGCAAACACATACCAGCTTCATCACTGTGTCTGTCACGCGACTCTGTTCCCCTTTCGGGCTCTGTCTTTACATTTATTTTGAAAGATGAAGCTCGCGATTATGGTAAGGGGCATTACATTTCCGACGAGTGCTTGCGGTGTTCGGCCAATCACAATGCACTGGGTCAGCTGGCCAATCAGAGCAGACTGCGCTTGTCGGAAGGAGGGACTTTGTAGAAAACGAAGCGTTTGACAGAGGCGGGGCATAGAGGACCTACAGTAATGTACAGTATTTGAAAAATAATGTGTTTTTTGAACATTAAAGCATGTCAACATATTTTGTTACACCAAATACACAAAATGAGGATCTTTAAAAAAGCATCATATGACCCCTTTAAAGGAATAGTTAAACCAAAGGTGAGCATTTTGGGGGCTTGTCGCATATGATTCATCATTTACTCATCCTTATTATGTTACAAAGCTGTATCCTTTTGTGGAACAACATAGGAGATGGATGAGAGGACGTGATTATAATTGGTGAAGCTTCAGATGATAAAAGTAGTTCATATGACTTGTTCTATATTATATCATACTATATTTATCTCAAATGTGTCTCCATTGGCCACTTGTGTTTGAATTTCAAGGGGATGGCTTATTTCATCTGGACGGCTTAGTGTTCTTCTCACTATGAATGATGTGTGTTTTTAATAATCGGGTCACAGATCCTGGATTTTTAAATAGTAGTTTACTAAATGTATCTCTCTCTTTCCAATAGAGTGATGTCTGGAGCGTCAAGCAATGAGTGTCCACACTTGGAGTGTGTGGGGGAGATCACCAAGGAAGAACTCATCCTGAAGTCTCATGTGAGTCCCTACCAAGAAGACCCAGTCGCACCTTTATCATATCATTGCTTCCACCCATTTCTCATAAGTCAAATGTAGTGTGCATTATTGACAAAGTATTGTTGACCCCTATTCCAGAGTTTGTCCATAGGCACTAATAATGCATGGCTGCCTTACATTTAAGAGCTTAGGCTATAACAGTGCATGCTGTTGAAATCAAAGTGCAATTATGTGGATGCGTTATACATTATTGTAGTTTAAAAGCATTTGAGGTTGCGGTATAATTGCTTGCCAGATTGTACCTTTAATAGAATACATGTTTTCAGAAGAGTTTTGTGTTAGTGGGCTCCATTGCATATATACACAACCATTCAAAAGATTGGGTCGGTACAATTTTTGTAATGTTTTTGAAATAAATCTCTTATTTATTCTACTAAGGCTGCAGTTAGTTGCTCAGCAACTACAGCAAAAACAGTAATATTGAATACAATTTCAAATAACTGTTATCTGTTTGAATGTTATTCCTGTGATGGCAAACTGAATTTTCAGCATCATTACTCCCGTCTTCAGTGTCACACGATCCTTCAGAAATCATTCTAATATACTGATTTGGTGCTTAAAAAACATTTCTTATTATTATCAAGGTTGAAAACTGTTTTGCTGCTTAATATTTTTGTGGAAACCATAGTAATTTTTTTCAAGATTCTTTGATGAATAGAAAGTTATAAGAACAGTTTATTTTAAATCGTTTGTAACTAGGGGTGCTCCGATTGATCGGCTACCAATCACACTACTACTATCGGCCGATAATCGCTTTGGGATGTTTGATCAGCGGTCTCTATAAAGGCTGATCTCATAAACCGATCTCAAGCTGATGACGCGCCTGCTGTAAGAGGTTTGGCATGACATGCAGCGGCACCGTCTCTGGCTGAAATAATTATAATGCTGAAGTTGAGGTACAATTCATATTTCTTCATTAAACAACTTATAAAGTCATTTGAAAAAGTTTCTTTGAGACATAATTTCACAAAAAGCATGAGTGAATCACCGCACACTCTCTCTTTCTGTCTGAAAATGCGTAAATGGCTTTAAATCAAATCGCGTCTGCACTATAAGCTGACAGGAATTGTCACTTCCACTATCGAGGCAGTGTCGCATCATCACTAAAGTTTATAAATTGCATTTTTTCTTTTTAATTCTTGCCAGTGTTTAAACCATTCAAACCACTCTCCTGGCTCTCCTGCACACTCGCAGCGCACACACATAATGCCAGATTCACACATACTCTGTTTGCAGTGCATACGCGGTGCATATTTTTTCCGCGCTCATGTTAAAGGGGGTAATATGATGTTGCTACAAATAACATTTATTTTGTGTATTTGGTGTAATGAAATGTATTTATGTGGTTTAAGGTCAAAAAAACACATTATTTTCCACATACTGTACATTATTGTTTCTCCTCTATGCCCCGCCTTTCTGAAAAGCGTCAATTTTTACAAAGCTCATCGGTTTGAAAAAGCGAGGTGTGTTGTGATTGGCCAGCTATCCAGTGCGTTGTGATTGGCCGAATTCCTCAAGCATGAGACGGAAATGTTACGCCCCTCACCATACTGTGATGATGCCCTGTCAGGCCGG
>NW_015560618.1:1178243-1186610 GCF_001515605.1 Sinocyclocheilus anshuiensis | reverse complement strand
ATGGTTTGAAAAGCGAGGTGTACTGTGATTGGCCAGCTATCCAGTGCATTGTGATTGGCCGAATTCCTGAAGCATGTGACGGAAATGTTACGCCCCTTACCATACTGTGATGCCGTGTCCCGGCCGGAGCGACGAGACAAAAACATTAAAACCCATTATAAATGAGGCATTTGTTGCATCCTGTGGGGACATAATTACTGATTATAATGACTTATACTGTCTTTTTACGCGTTGCGTTGCATCGCGCCGCGCCATAAATGCATATAATTAAAGTCTACTGTGTTTCACAGTCCGCACATAGGCTATGGCTTTTTGGCTGGGTTTAAAGGAAAAGAGCACTTTTAGATAAACAAGGCAATAATAGATGGCGCTCGTGGAGGTCGGAAAAAGTTCTTTATGAACCGCAGGATTGCTTGTAATAAAGATTTAAATGCAAAAGAAAAGGCAGTAGAGCTGACTGTTTCTGTCAATGGTAAGTTTTAATTTAGAATGTTTGTGATAACGTAAGAAAAGTAGTTTAAATGTTTTGCCACTTGCTTGAGCAGCTTAATATGTGAATGTAGAAGTAAATGCAAAAAAAGTATTGAATAATGTGTTTCTTATATTTATTGCGTTTAAACACGTCTAACCAAATACACAAAATAATGTTCCTTTTAACGACATCATATGACCCCTTTAAAATGTTTTGCCACTTGCTTGAGCAACTTAATATGTAAATGTAGAAGTAAATGCAAAAGTAAAAAGCATTGAATGTGTTGCTTATATTTATTGCGTTTAAACCCGTCTATGAAAGATTGTATTACTGAACGGTGTAAAAAAAGAATCACAATGCTGAAAAAGCATTTTCAGTAACAATGTTTGGATTTCAAATCAAAATAATGATAAATGTTGTGTTTGTAGTAAAGAGCCAGGGATCAGTTGCTGACACTTGTGTGAAAGCACAGTCAGTGCTGCTTCTGCACCGATTACGTACCGCACATGGACTTCATACGCACTGCAAACGGAGTATATGTGAACCTCACATACAGCTGACAAAGTCAGGCTTGTGCTGTGTGTAAGCTATTGTGCAACAATTGCATGATTGTAAAAATGCAGTGCATGATCAAACATTTAGGTGAGATAAATATATATTTTTGAAAAATGTCCCCATACCTCTCAAATGAAAAAAAAAACTCCCTCTCACAAGAGACATCTAAGAGGGGAATTCATTTTCAAAAATGAAATTCAGGCCCTGAATAAATGTCTAAAAATCTTGATTGGATCATCACTATAAATAATTCTACATGATAAAAAGAAGGCTTTAAAAAGATCGGTATCGGTGATCGTATCGGCAGATACTGCTTTCTGTGATCTGCCTCAAAAATCCTGATCGGAGCACCCCTATTTGTAACATTATACATGTTTTGACTATCACTTTTGAACAGTGTAATTATCCTTGCTGAATAAAAGTATTATTTGAAATTAAAATAATTTTTCTGACCCCACACTTTGAAACGGTGGTCTACATGGTACATAGACAGAATTAAGTAAAAATGTGTTTGTTTTCAGGGTCAGTGTCAAGACTGTAAAGTCGGGGGACCAAACCTTTGGGCTTGTCTCGAGGTAAGTTATCTTTATATTAAGTAATGTTTCTCCACAAGTTTGGTGTATAATGGGGATGCACCGATATTAAAATCCTGCAGCAATGGGGATTAGCTGCAAATTATTTTAACATTAATACCTGATAACCGATAAATGGCTGATATTAAAATGATATACTATTTTGTGTAAAAAAAGGAAAACGAAAATTAATAATAATAATAATAATAAAAACTCTTAAATTACTTTTTATATGTCTGGGTGAAAAAAAAAATCTATTTTTTTTTTTAAATTCTTGATTATTGAAAGCTAGTTTATAGTGAAGCCTGTAGAGTAGCTATAATTTAATTTCATGTATATCTTTCATTCAGAATGGCTGTTCATATGTTGGCTGTGGGGAATCACATGCGGACCACAGCACTTTCCACTCTCAGGTTAGTCATCTTATTCTTTGTTTCTACTGTTTCTGTGTAATAATTATTCAAATTAATGCGCTTTATATTTTAATTACAGTAATTTACTACATTTTATTGTTTAAATTTGTTTTGCGTGAGTGTACTTACAGCTTAAGATGTTTTCACCCACAGCGAGTATATAGCATTACAGCTCTACGATTACTTTTGTAGGTTGATTTAGACAGGTGAATCTGATCCCTGATCACATGTGTCACTGTGTTAGTTTCATGTCTCTTATTCTGGTTGTGACTGGAGACTTAAATGATGCAATGAATCGCTGAAGTGTGATTTGAATTCCAGGCTGGCCTGTGGGTGAACTCATCCATTATTAATCAGCACTCCAGTGGGGATCTCCCTTCCCACTAAAGCCCATTTTGATTACCCATTACTAAAACCCCATAATGCTCTCAAAACACCCTTGTGCCTGTGTGAGAGCGACTGAGAGAAGACAGAGCCATCAGCCATACTTCCGCCACAATAACCTGCGTTTGCTGCAGTAAACAAAATTCAGCCCATGTTTTTTCTTTCACTAAGCTGTTTTCCTCTAGCAGGGTGCTTGTGGGTATAGAGCACTGCAGTGAAGATGTGTTTTTGTAGGTGAACAAGGAAGTTCCCCGGACAAAAACCCAATGAGATTTTTCCATTGGCTTTTGGATTATTGCGGAAAATAAGCTTTGTGACCAATGAAAGCATAAGATTTGGTTCATAATGATAATTTTTCACGAATTAACACAAAGGGCCTCATTCATGAAACTTGCGTACATATATGAGTAAATTCTGAGTAATTTGTGTGCAAAACAGACCTTCCCGAAAACTCTCCTCCGGATTCACAAACTCTTCGTAAACGTCCGATTTGATATTTAAACATGTATGTTAATGAATTCCAATCATTCGTAATAGGGCGCTCGTGCACGCTCATTCACAATTTGCATAATCCCCGCCTATAAATGACAGCTACGCAAATTGCGTGTCCAGGAACGCAGTGGAATATTCTGGTCTACTTTCTCAGGTTTGGCTCCAGTATATTGCATAAATGCAAAAAAGACTAGGCCATATGCCTAACAATAAATATTCAATAATGTGTGTGACCACCAAAGAGTTTTTAGCCAGCTGAAAAAATGTCAGGCGCTCTTCTTAAAACGACCAGCTGGTAGCGCTTGAGAATGCTTTGGTGGCACAGCGTTTTCCCAGCTGAGACACTTTAGTTGCTATGGTATGGAATATTAAAGGCGGCAACGTATTAGCCTACTAGTATCTCATTTTTAAGAATTTTGCTAAATATAATAAAGCAGTAACCAGTAATATTGACTTCTCCATCGTTGTAGGCAGTCGTTGTCGTTGTTGGCAGTCGTAGGGAGCAGGTGTACATTTCTTTCGTATCAACTAAAATTTTGAAAATACGAACATTTTCATGAATTCGAAAGTTTACGTCAGAACGGCTTTATGAACGATTTACACAAAAATTCGTTCTGCTCGTGTTTCATGAATGAGGCCCATTGTTTGTGAATTTTGAAGCTTAAATGCAATCGGCAGAAGTAAAACAACGTAGACTATAAGTGAACTATACCACGGTTGCATGACCAAAACACAAGGCTAGTGAGTAGATGATTTGCAAAAAGGCCTAATACCAATTTGATAATGCTCAGTTCAGAAATATCAATAAAAACTTTTAATCACATATTTTTTTTTAAAGATTTTTCTTTCCTCCATAAGTTTCCATTTAAATTCACTTAGTCAAAACAACAAAAGCAGTCAAATGTCTTGGTTTTAATGACGACAAAAGAAGTGTTCAACGCGTCTCATTTAACTTAGAAACTGCAAAAAAAAGAAAAATATGTTTATATGTAATTTTCTGTTGCTCTTTTGATGTAGTAATACCCACAGATGTAGCAGAAAACATCTGGGTCATGTTTGCATTTTCTTCTGTTACTGGCCATAATTCTAACCTTGAAATCAGGATTAGGCATAAAATAATTTCTTTAGAATCATTCATACATGTAAAAATCAGCCGAGAATTCAACAAATAGTTTTAACCTGGCTCAGAGGAAGATAGAAATCATGTGTTTGTTTGTCTTTGATTAAGGGATGGTACAAGACTTATTTACAAATAGATGTTGAAAGCAAAAATGCTACAAAATGCACATCATATTTTGTATCTTTGGAATCAGCACCTCAAAATTAGTAAGAAACGAGTATTCAATGTCATTCAGCCAATATTATGTAGGGTGATGTTTTTATAATTTTTTCAATTGTGTAAATTGCCAGGATCATGAGTGCATTGGGCATACCACAATTTATAATGTAGATTAGTTTTCTATTATGTTACCCTTGCTGTGCTGTGAATTAAAATGCATATGGGCATGTACAACATCCTATCCATTACCGAAATGGTCGAAGTAGCAGATTTTTCAGGGTTTGTATTTTGGCGCAGCTCTCATAAATGTTTTAACTTCCCCTGTCTAGCTGCAGTTGCACCAGTTCTAGTGCTGCAGTGAAAGCCAATCCAGACACATGAATAATGTAGAGACCCCTTTGCCCCCGCTGTGTGCGTGCCCAGGCTTCACATCGCCACTTCCCATTTCCCCTGGTACATTTTCGCTCTTGTTGCAACAACACAGTTGTGTTTTGCCCTAAATTTTTGAAGCCTTTCTGTTGCATTGTAGGCTTCATATATAGAGAAAGAGCACAGGACTCAGACTGCCTTTATTTAGGAAGTAAAAAGGCAGTGATATAGAAATGTTGGCTTAATGAATAGCAGCAGATATTTTAAATCTATACTGTTTTGTGAAATGATAATAAAAAAACGGGTTCACAATAAAGCTTCAGTGTTGAATTTGACATGTTTTAAATCATTCAAAACTATTCAAGCCATTTAAAGATTTAAACAGAACCAATGATTTTTTTCCATACAAAACAACTGTAGGGCGATTACTGGTTGATTTTAGTTGTAATATTCATTGGTTCATTTACAAAATGTATAACAGGATTTGAACCCAACCCCCATGCAAGATATAAAATTACACCACTAGACTCATGATTCACAGTCAGAAAATAGGTAATTGGCATAAAAAAGAGTTTTCTCGATAAATTGGGGATGATTCATTCAGATGAATGCTAATGCTTCTGTTACTACTACTACTACCACTAATTATGATCAAAGAAGCTGATATTGATATGCTCACCGATGTATTGTGCAGCTCTAGTTATTGCTTTTTTTTTTTGGTAATATATGGAGAGGGGTTTTTTTTGTTTGTTTGTTTATTTATTTATTTATTTTTTTGCACGTTGAACATTAAACTTGCAGATAAGCATTTATTTCCATGTAAATGTCCATCAAAGCGCTGTGGCTTTTTCTTCCAGGAGACACGGCACAACCTGACGGTGAATCTGACCACTTTGAGAGTGTGGTGCTATGCCTGTTCCAAGGAGGTTTTCCTGGAAAGAAAACTGGGTCCACATGCACAGTTGCCCAGCGCTGCCAAGCCCATCTCCGCAGTACAGACTCCCAGCCCGGTCAGAACTCTTACGCAACTTTCTGTGAATGCAAAGCAAAGTTTAGAAGTTTGGTTGTGCTTAGATAAAATCCTCCTTTATATTTAAAACATTGCCTTTGCTTTTGCTTGATTTAAAAATGACTATAAATGTTTGCATAGAAGACAAGACCAATCACTGTCATGCAAATATATGTAAGACCAAACACCAATCACAATTCAGTATGTAAATTTTGTCATCATTTTTGTCAGTTATATCAGTGGTGATGGAAATTTGTTTTAATTAAATGTAATTAAAATCTCTAATAATTGATTTTGAGATTGCAGGTTTTCTGAACGTTGTTTAGGGGCACACAACTACACTTGCCTTTTTTTTTTTTTTTTTTGCAAAAGGCGTGCTGTTGCTGATCTTCTTCCATTGTCTTTCTGGTTCTCAGGACCCCAAAGCTCCTGGGAGCCCCACCTCGCTGAGAGTTCCTCCAGCAGGAACCTGTGATGACCTGGATATAGAGACTGAGGAGGAGGATGAACTGAGGACCAGAGGTCCTTCATCTCTCATGTCTGGTGTTCTGTGCATTTGCTCTGCGTTCCATACTGTCAGTCTGAACCTTGTCGTCTGTTCCTCCTCACAGGTCTGACTGGACTGAAGAACATTGGCAATACCTGCTACATGAACGCAGCTCTCCAGGCGCTTTCCAACTGGTAAGAACCCCAATAATCAATAGTGTTTTTATCTTAGTGTCCTAATTGTTCTCTTTCAGTCTAGTTTGGCTCTGGTTTAATCAATCTCTCTTTCTGGTTTATCTTCTAGTCCTCCACTGACACAGTTTTTCCTGGACTGTGGTGGTCTGGTGAAGACCGACAAGAAGCCAGCGCTATGCAAGAGCTATCAGAAACTCATCACAGACCTTTGGCACAAAAACAGGTACATTCTTCTCTTGTCATTTCCTATTTAAGTGTAATTTTTCAGGTATTTTTTTCCTCTTTGCTATTTTTTAACCTTCTTTGCTCTTGTTTTGTGTGGTTGCAGGAACTCCTATGTTGTTCCTACAAATCTATTCCAGGGCATTAAGGCTGTAAACCCAATGTTTCGTGGTTATTCCCAACAGGTATGTTTTCTTAAATTAATTTGTGTTAAAGCATTAGGGATGCACAGATATTAAAATTATGGCTTACATTATCGTTTGCGGTCAGTCATATTTATATTTTATAACAGAGAACAAACAAAAAACTTACTGACCACAAACATTTGAACATTAATTTATTTTAAAATATATTTAGTCTAAATTAATCTAAAAAGTAAAACCCTAAAAATGCTTTAAATGCTACAAGTGACTTTAAGCATTACAGCATTATAATGTACAGTATAAAAATACATTAATTTCGAAGTTTGCGGAAGATTACATTTACCAGAGTTTATTGATTAGATGATGGCAAGGCAATCTAAATGTTTTAATGCTTATGCACTTGTGTCTTGTAATATTGTCAGATAAATATACAGTATTGACTATGATATGATAATATGATTGGCTGTTAAAATTGGCTGTTAATGATATAATACCAACTTATTGTGAAATGTATTTTTTCATGCATGTTTTAATTGATAGAGTAAATGTCTTTTGTGCAGAACTTTATTTGACAAATAGGTAGTTTTATTTTAAGGTAATTGTTGTATTTTCATTTGATTACATTTTAAAAGGTTGATTAAAGGGTTAGTAGTTCACCCAAAAATGAAAATTCTGTCATTAATTACTCACCCTCGTGTTGTTCGAAACCCATAAGACCTTCATTCATCTTCGGAACACAATTTTCGTCTCTACTGCGTTACTTTGATGACGTCATTATGCCGGATCTGGGTTAGCGCCGCCACACGCTCGCATCATGATACTGTAGTGAACGCGCGTCCAAAGAGACGCAGTAGAGACGAAAATGTGGAATAAAGTCGTTATTTTTGTTTTCTTTGCGCAAGAAAGTATTCTCGTAGCTTCGTAACTTTACAGTTGAACCACTGATGTCACACGTGACTACTTTGTCGATCATCTTGGTACTTTTCTGGACTTTGATCGTGTTAATTACATTGCTGTCAATGGGAGGGTCAGAGAGCTCTCAGATTTCATCAAAAATATCTTAAATTGTGTTCCGAAGATGAACGAAGGTCTTACGGGTTTGGAACAAAACGAGGGTGAGTAATTAATGACAGAATTGTCATTTTTGGGTGAACTAACCCTTTAAATTATTGTTTTTAGAGTTCATGTAATTGCCAGAGTTTTTTTTTTTTTTAAGATATATTTATGGCGTTTTATGCCTTTATTTAGATAGGACAGTATAGGTCGACAGGAAGCGAAGTGGGTGAGAGGTGAGAGAGAGGGGGATGGGATTGGGAAAGGTCTGCAAGCCGGGACTCGAACTCGGGACGCCCGAAGCACAATGGCGCTGTATATCGGTGTGCTTCCCACGAGGCCATCGGCACAGACATTACCACAGTTTTTAATGGTGAATTTGTATTGGATCATAAAACACGGAATCCAGAAAAAAAAATCTAAAAAAGGACAATTTCATAGGCCATATTATTGTTAAAAAATATAAATAATTAAATTGTACAATTTTTATGAATTTAGTTGATTAAACATGCATTTTGATGATTCTGATTTAATGAAACTCTTACACTGGTATCCAGAATAAATAAAACATAACACACAAAATTTGGGAAAAATATAACTGATTTCATAGGGCCCCAGAATTCTTATTAAAATAATTTTTTGTATAGGCTCATCCTGACCAGCCCAACATAGTTTACCAATGGTGTGAGTTTGAGGCGTGACTTTTCAGTTCACCCAGTGGCA
>NW_015560618.1:1137872-1178212 GCF_001515605.1 Sinocyclocheilus anshuiensis | reverse complement strand
AATTTTTATGAATTTAGTTGATTAAACATGCATTTTGATGATTCTGATTTAATGAAACTCTTACACTGGTATACAGAATAAATAAAACATAACACACAAAATTTGGGAAAAATATAACTGATTTCATAGGGCCCTAGAATTCTTATTAAAATAATTTTTTGTATAGGCTCATCCTGACCAGCCCAACATAGTTTACCAATGGTGTGAGTTTGAGGCGGGACTGTTCAGTTCACCCAGTGGCAGATGAGGTCAAACTCAAATGATCCTGCTTGCTGTGGGAATTTCATTTGAGAGAGCCTCATTCTCACTTCGCTATTTATCCTTTTCACCCTTCCTCTTGTCATACTTTGTCCTCTAGCTGCATTTAAGAAGACCCATTTTTATTCTTGATGATGAGAGATTCTATTCTCTTATATGGGGCACAATCTGATTCAGAGTTTCTCTAGATGTTTGATCACCTCCAACCACTGGAAAACATCCATTGTCATGCCTGGCTGGAGAGGAAGGACGGTTGGAGAATTAGCGTTGACATGAATGGGCCATCATAGGCTGTTCAGAGACTGTAGGAAACATTAATTTCATTTTCAGGCTCACTTTCATGACCACTGGA
Organism: Sinocyclocheilus anshuiensis; assembly: GCF_001515605.1. Taxonomy (NCBI): domain Eukaryota; kingdom Metazoa; phylum Chordata; class Actinopteri; order Cypriniformes; family Cyprinidae; genus Sinocyclocheilus; species Sinocyclocheilus anshuiensis. The sequence continues at coordinate 1,177,602 of NW_015560618.1, read as the reverse complement.
AAACATCCATTGTCATGCCTGGCTGGAGAGGAAGGACGGTTGGAGAATTAGCATTGACATGAATGGGCCATCATAGGCTGTTCAGAGACTGTAGGAAACATTAATCTCATTTTCAGGCTCACTTTCATGAAGCCCAGATAGACTGGGGGGGACATTCAGTCAAAGTCAATGAATGCCTTGTTTTAAAGTCATTCCCTCTACAAAGTATAAAGGGAAATGGGCATTAATACCACCAATTGAATACAGCCAGGAAACCTTTTGTCCTTGTACTGCATTGACATAATACAGCGATGGCCTTCTGGTCTCATGTGTCCTGTTGTTGGAAACTTGTTTGCCTACCAGGATTCTTAATACCAGGATGTTAGAATGCCAGTTGCCATGTGGATGAGCCAGTAATGACTAATGTTCTCATAAGCTTCAGCTGTTCCTATGGCGATGGGGTCCCTGTGGGTCCCTGGCTAATCTGCGGTATACAACGTGAGCCTCCATGCGTGTTGCATTCTTTTGATAATGCCTGGAAACATTTGGTCAAAGAGTGTGTGATTGTCAGTGCACATGCCAGAATCTGACCACCAAGTTTAATGGACAAGTCAACAAGACAAATGTAATTAAAGGGGAAGTTTACCTGAAAAATGAAAATACTGTCATCGTTTACTGGCCGATATATCAGTACTTTAATCTTGGAAACCCCCTATTATTGGAAAGCTACATTTACAGAATAATTTATGGTCAATTGTTAATAATCAGTGTTGGGCAGTAACGCATCACTTATGCCGAGTTCACGCTGCACGATTTTCAAACTCGTCGGATCGCCGTTGTTTTCACACTGCGTGACTATCTGGGGTAGCATTCAGTTGCTGCTGTGTTCACATTGCACGATGGATCGGCGGCAGGGGGTTTCACACTGCATGACTTCACAATAGGAAGAATCGCCGACAGCTCTGTCTGGTCCGCAAACTACGTTTCACAACAAAACACACGCGAGAAGTGATAAGGAAATACTGAATTTATTTAATACACGAGTTTCACAATTTGAGTTGAATTACTGAAATAAATGAACTTTTCCACCACATTCTAATTTATTGAGATGCACCTGTAAACGATTAACAGGTGCAAGCGTATGCATAGTTTCTATTTAGGCTATAACACCTGTTTGCAGCGAACAGTGTTCTGTGAATGTTGATGCTTTAATAACAAATATTTATTGGGAGTGTGTATGCTGGGATTTCATGAATTTCATGGAGGAAAAAATTAACGCAACTAGTAATGTAACTAATTACTAATTACTTTTGAAATAAAGTAATCAGAACAGTAACGTGATTACTTTTAAAAGGAGTAATCAGTAATCAGTAATTTAATTACATTTTCAGAGTAACTTGCCCAACACTGTTAATAATACAGAGACCTGCACATGACAGGAACAAGATATTGTGGCCGTAAATTAAGAATTTGTTCCCAAAACTTAATATTTTTTCCATAATTTTAAATAAATTGTAGTTCTGAAATAAAACAAGGGAACACATTAATAAAATGAAAACACAAATAAATAAATCATGGGAATGTATTCTTAATTCGTGGCCACTATATCTATGTCATTTGTGGGGCATCATAAAATAAGGTGTTCCAGGAGCTAGAAATATTTGATATTTTGTGACGTTACATCCACACCACTAGGTGGCAGTGTGAGTCCAAGATACTGCAATATTGACCAGTGCAATGTAAACATTACCTATAAAGTGTAACTTTAAAGCACGTTCACACCAGGAATGATACTAAAAAGATAACTAATAATACCTGTAACATTTGTATGCCGCTTTAATTGCTAAAGCTCTTTAAAGTCAGGTGGATTCTGATTGGCTATCAATCTTTTTATCGTTCATTAGCTGGAAAAAAAAGTCATTCTGAAAGTGATTCCAACTATGTTTCTCCGTTTTTTTTCTTCTTTTTTTTTCTCACTATAGCTGTGGTCTGAACTTCCCCATTTTTAGAGTTAGAGTAATTAATAAAACTTTATAGTTATAGTTTTGGTCCTTGTTGAGTTTATTAGTTTACACTAGTAAGCACTAGTTTGTGCTTATTTTGCAATAAGCTATCAAAATCTGTCTCTGTCCTAAGGACTCCCAGGAGTTCCTGCGTTGTCTGATGGACCAACTCCACGAGGAGCTCAAGGAGCCCATTCCTGACCCCGAGGACCCAAACCAGGCTGTGGCCATGGATGACAGTCCCGATGAGGACAACCACAGCCAATCAGATGACTTCCAGTCCTGCGAGTCTTGCGGCAGCAGCGATCGTGCTGATAGAGAAGGCCCCAGAGTCCCAGAAGACATCAATGAAGCTGAGATGCTGATTTCAGAGCAGAACCAAAACAACCGAGACTGGCAGAAAGAGAAGAATCTCATCAACAACCTGTACCGTGCCGGTTCCCATGGCGACCTGGATAAAGACGTGGACACGACCAATGAGTCGAGGCCAATAATCAGCAGCCAAGGAGCCATTAAATGCCAGGGCCGAAATTCTGGTAAATGCAAGGCTGTTACTTCTATGCAGTTTTTTACACCAACATGTAAACGAACAGCCTTACAGGCTCCAATAAACTCATGTTGAAGTTTTTTTTTTTCCTTTGTAAAAAGTATACCGTGTGGACTGAATATTCTGAAATCATTTGATCTCATGGGTATTAGGGGTGCTCCGATTGATAAGCTACCAAACTATCACTACTACTATCGGCCGATAATCGCTTTGGGATGTTTGATCAGCGGTCTCTATAAAGGCTGATCTCATAAACCGATCTCAAGCTGATGACGCGCCTGCTGTAAGAGGTTTGGCATGACATGCAGCGGCACCGTCTCAGTCTATGTCCGGCGCGGCTGAAATAATTATAATGCTGAAGGTGAGGTACAATTCATATTTCTTCATTAAATAACTTATAAAGTAATTTGAAAACTCTCTGAGACATAAATTCACAAACAGCGTGAGTGAATCACCGCACACTCTCTCTTTCTCTCTCAAAATGTGCAAATGGCTTCAAATAACATCGCGTCTGCACTATAAGTGAGCTGCACAGTTGACACAGGAATTGTCACTTGCACAATCGAGGCAGTGTTGCATCGTCACTAAAGTACAAATTGCATTTTTTTTTAATTCTTGCCAGTGTTTAACCATTCAGCAATCGCGTGCTCTCCTGGAGACTGTGCTCATGCACACTCGGAAGTGCACACACATAACGCCAGGTTCACACATACTTCGTTTGCAGCGCGTACACGGTGCGTATTTTTCTGCGCTCATGTTAACGGATTAAAGCGTTCACACTGCACACGGTTGTGGTCCGGCAGTGTGTTCTATGAGTGGTGTGTCTGCAGCAGTGCAGAGATTGTTTCCACACCGAGTTTCCTGTGGTGCACGTGCTGAAGTAAAGTGACAGCGCATTGTTTACGGTAAATAAGAACATGGATTGACACGAAAATTTAGTAATTACACCATACATGCGTATAATTAAAGTCAGCTGTGTTTCACAGTCAACACATATGGCTTTTTAAAGAGCGCTTTTAGATAAACAAGGCAATAATAGATGGCACTCGTGGAGGTTGGAAAACAAAGTTCTGAATGAACCGCAGGATTGCTTGTAATAAAGATTTAAATGCAAAAGAAAAGGCAGTAGAGCTGACTGTTTCTGTCAATGGTAAGTTTTAATTTAGATTGTCTGTGATATAACATAAGAAAAGTAGTTTAAATGTTTTGCCACTTGCTTGAGCAACTTAATATGTAAATGTAGAAGTAAATGCAAAAGTAAAAAGCATTGAATGTGTTGCTTATATTTATTGCGTTTAAACACAATGGGCTAGTCTGTGAAAGATTGTATTACTGTACTGTGTAAAAAAAAAAAAGAATCACAATGCTGAAAAAGCATTTTCAGTAACAATGTTTGGATTTCAAATCAAAATAATGGATAAATGTTGTGTTTGGTGTAAACAGCCACGGATCAGTTGCAGACACTGTGCACAGTGAGCACCTGCTGCTTCTGCACCACTTACGTACCGTACCACACATGGACTTCATACGCACTGCAAACGGAGTATGTGTGAACCTCACATACAGCTCACGAAATCAGGCTTGAGCTGTGTATAAGCTATTGCGCAACAATTGCACGATTGTAAAAAGAAAAATTGCATGATCAAAAATTTAGGTGAGATAAATTAAATCAAATTAAAAGTTTCCCCTCACAAGAGTCACGTAAGAGGGCAATTCCTCCCATTTTCAAAAATGAAATTCAGGCCCTGAATAAATGTCTAAAAATCCTGATTGGAGTATCACTATAAATAATTCTACATTATAAAAAGAAGGCTTAAAAAGATCAGTATCGGTGATCGTATCGGCAGATGCTGTTTTCGGTGATCGGCCTCAAAAATCCTGATCGAAGCACCCCTAATGGATATGGTTATGTTTGCATCAGCTCTGTAATTCTGCATTCCAATGTTTTCGTGTTTTTACCCATTTGCAATTGCAAGCTTTTTCAAACCACTGAAATGAACTACAAAATACCTTCATTTTGGCCAGATTTTTGAAGTAGTTGAAATACATTGTGGCCAGTGGTCATTTTGCTTGCTTTTATTGACTGACTTGCTTGTTTCCACCTTGTTCAGACTCAAACTCTGAAATCCAGGTCAGCAGTACCATCAGACCACACAGTCCCAATGGAAATGAGGGTGTCACATCTAGACTGTCCAGCAGTCCCCCCAAATCCTCAATGTGGCCAAACCTGAGCTCTACTCACAAGAAAGGTACCAGAATTTGAGTAGGAAGCACTGCGGGACAGTTTAGGAGTTAGTTTAATTAAATGTATTCATTAGTGATGCACTGAAATGAAAATTTTGGACCGAAACCAAAATTTAAGGATGTACTTTGCTGAAAACCAAAACCAAAAAATAAATGTTATTTAGTGGTCTTTCAACTCCTGATGTTCATTCAGGTTTATTTCATGGTGTAACTACTAATGAGAAAGAGATTCATGTGCTGCTTGAATTGAGGCTACAGTGATCTGTCATGCCATGTTAAAGAGCATCAGAACCACATTTATTGTTTGTATTTTGTGATTAAATTGAGATAATTTGAAAGCTGAGACTTTGTTTCATATTAAAGTTAACAAAACACAAAGCTCATTGTGATTCTTGGATGGCAGCTGTACCTCCAATAATGTTTAGTGAAGTTCGTGCATCAACGGAAAACAGCATAGACTAAAAGATTGATCTTTAGATTTAAGAATCCATAGCAGTATTGATTAAAAGCGAGAAATCTATAGTGTTAATCCAGTTCTAGCATCCACACAGCTGACATGTTTACCTGTTGTAGTATCCAATTTATGTACACAAAATAAACTCTGACAGTCAAAACGTGGCATCCGAGAAACAGTTATTTAAACGTTACTGTTTCGGTCAACTATTATTGGTTGCCAAACTTTTGCTGCATCACTAGTATTAATAGGGGTCATGACACAGATATATATATATTTTTTTCATTATTTTAATATGTTCCTTGAGGTTTACTTATAATGTTAATAAAGTTGATATCTATACAAGGACGCGAATGAGCTGTTTAAACCAAACAAAAGCGAATGTTCTTTCACTCCATTTGTCCTGACGACAGAGGACAGACTCAAGTGCGGGGACTGTGTCAGAAAGTGAACATGCATCTGTATACTGTATCCAGTGTAGACAAGATAGCTGCAGTGATTGTAATTTCTGTATGCTTTTGACGCAACGTGTCGCATTCATCATGATCCAAGTGTCAGCCGTTGGCAGCTGAATGCCAGTGGGCGGGGCTTATGTCGCTGTGTTGCTCTGAAGGTGGTGTTTATGCAAACGACTGTGCCTATCTGATGTCACCTTTTGTCCCTATGAATCCAAAATGAGCTGTTTTCTGAAGGTTATTAGGGTTTCTGAGGTTTATGGTTTTTTTATTAATGATGAGGACATTTTAAGTTATGAAACTTGCAGGATGTATTAAGCATACAAAGACCTCTTCTGTATCAAAAGATCAAGGGAAATATGGTTTCTCATGTCATGACCCCTTAATGTAATAGTTGTGAGCATCACCTGAACTGTAACAGATTTGACATTGATTCTAAATGGTTGTGATGTGTAATGTTGACAGTACCCTCGTTCATCCCACCAAAGAGCAAGCGGCAGAGGAAATATCGCAGCATCATCTCTGAAGTGTTCGACGGCACCATTGTCAGCTCAGTTCAGTGCCTGACCTGTGACAGGGTGAGTAATCAGTGTGTTTTTCAACCTACAATGCCCCCAAATAACCTCACTTTAAATAAACAAAGAGAAAACAAGCATTTGATTCTTCAGTTGGCAGAGAAAGGTACTTAATTTTAAAGGGGTCATATGATGTTGTTAAAAGAACATTTATTTTGTGTATTTTACTCTACACTACTCAAAACTCGCGTTTGAATCGTCAGTGGCAAACTCTTTAATATAAAAAACGTCTGTGTTACAGTCTGTGAGTCAGAACAGCCGACATTGTAGTCTACTCTACCAGGATCAGGAAACAGTCCTCTATAAAATGTGCTGCACACATCTGAATATTTGGGTTGAATTGTTCTGGAACAGTGTTGTAAATGCAACTTAACCACTGATTTCTAGTCGCGTCCTCTTTTGGAAGGCCAAACAAAGTAGTTTAGCTTTCACAACGAAACACACAGCGTCACACACGGCGGGCTAGAGTGAGGAACGGCCGGCAGATTCGACGAAGGAGCGGCTGGCGGGCTAGAGTGAGGAATGGCCAGCGGGCTAGAGAACGGCACGGCCGGCGGATTCGACGAAGGAGCGGCCGGCGGGCTTTCGGCAACCACATGTGACGACCCCGTGCTGTACTCCGCTTCATCCACAGTGAAAGCTGATCCGGCGATCCACAGCGCGAAGTTAATGTATTTTCTCAGCGCCCAGCACGGATCAGCTCTAGGCATGACGAAGCGGATATCGCTTTCACAACAAAACACACAGCGTCTTCATGACATGGCGGCAGCAACAATACTACAGTGAGAATAAAAGTTATGCCTTCTTTCTTTGCGTGAACATTTGAGCGGCATTATGCAAATCTTCCCACATTGTGACGTAGACATGTGGGGGCGTGTTAGAACGAGGTGTTTTAGTGGGGCGTGGACCAGTCTTAACTTTTATAAAGAATATCTCTTTGGGTTTGAGACTTTAGTCTTTGCAACTTTAGGGATCTTATCTATTCACGAACAGCTTGTAACACTCCAAAGAGAAAGGACAATTTGAAATTGCATCATATGACCCCTTTAAAATGATTTCTGAAGGATCATGTGACACTGAAAACTGGACACTGAATGCTGAAGATTAATTACAGGAATAAATTATGCTTTAAAATGTATAAAAATAGAAAGCAGTTTTTAAATTGTACAAATATTTCACAATATTACTGTTTTTACTGTGTTTTAGATCAAATGGGTAAATGCAGTCTTGGTGAGCATAAGAGACTTTTTAAAAAACCTTTAAAAACACTTATAGAGTTGAACACAAGTGTATCTTATATATTTTATATAATGTTTAATGATCATGTGCAAAATGATTTGATAATCGTGTGAAAAAATAATCACATTTTTAGTATTCACTTCATTGTCATTGTCCACTTATGTAGTTCATTCACGAACATAAGTCATTTTGTTATAAATATCAACATTGTTTGCATATGAAAAATTGGTTACACTTTATTTTAAGGTGTCCTAGTTACAGTGTAATTATACATTTAAATTCTGAGTAATACATGTACTCACTATATGATTAGGGTTTGGCTTAAGGTTGCTTGCATGTAATTATGCATAATAAATTGTTATTATAATAGTAAGTATATGTAACGTGTAACAAGGACACCTTAAAATAAAGTATTACCGAAAAATTATCAGCTATAATAGAAGAAAATGGACATTTGAGCTATTTTGCAGTTGTTTTAATGGCTTTGTTATTGTTTCTGACAGTAGTTGCAGTTACAGATTAGCATTTTAAATTATGCTCCTCTGTTACTTGTCCTTCCTTTCTCAGGTTTCGTTCCTCCCACCAGACGGCTCTAGTCAAGGCTGGTTCGTGTGGAGAAGCCTACGCCCCTCAAGGCTGGGTTGCTTTCGTCATGGAATATATCAAGAGGTGTTATGCTGACATTTCTTTTTTGTGAGACTGTACCCTTGTGAAAAAGTACACTGAAGCATACTTTTAAAAAGAGTTCTTATTATGGAAATAATAAGTGAAGTAAATGAAAATGTATTATAGTTTACATTAAGATTAAATGCAGTTAGTTGAATTTAAGAATGTGTTTTTGACCCACTTCAGTAGGATTTGAGTACTTCTTTCGATGTAATTTCATAATTTATTCTATTACACTTGAAATACGGTTAATCTATATTGAATGTATTGATAAGCATCTATGGTCAACTAAACTATATTTAAATCAATTCTATTTGAACTTGTATGTTAATTTATTTGTAAGTACATATTTTTAATATTTAAAATATTATATACATTATATTAACTTTCATTATAATGTTAAACAACACACTACAATTAAAATTATAAGCAAATACTTTACATGTGCTTTAGTATGTTAGTATGTATTGCTTTAAAGCATGACAAGGTTAATAAAATGTACTTAAGTAAAACGTTTAATTTATAGTAATTTGGGTTACACTTTATTTTGTTACAGTGTAATACATTTAAGTACTGAGTAATATTAATTAACTACATATACTTACTATATGTTTAGGGTTTGGCTTAGGGTTACTTGCATGTAATTATACATAATTAATTGTTATTATTATAGTAAGTACATGTAATATGTGTAACAAGGACACCTTAAAATAAAGTGTTACCGTAATTTGACATTACTAAAAAGTGCATTATGAAAGTGTACTTAAGTCTGTTAAGAACCAGTCATAAAAATTGTACTCTTAAGAGGGTATTTATTTTATTATTAATTAATTTATATTATATTACTGCAGTTACAGTTTTTTTTTATGGATACTTTTAGGATTTGAAGTGCACTACAAATGCACATTCAATACAATTAGGTGCATAAGGGTATATTAAGTGCTGCCCTGAGTCATTATGTCCATAAAATATAAAGTCAATTGCAAGTATTTAAGCATGTATATAACATTGTATCCCAAGAAAACCGACTTAACATGTTTCTTTTGAATGATTGACCCTCACTGTTTATTTCTGCTCATTGATTTTTAGTTGGTTCTGGGGGCCTGTGGTCACGCTGCAGGACTGTCTGGCTGCCTTTTTTGCAAGGGATGAACTAAAAGGTTTGACTTTTTTTTTTCTTCCCCTCTCTCAAAGCTGAAATTTTGCTTTAAACCCAAATTAATCAATAGGACCTATTGAATAGGTGATTGTGCTGTTTAGAGTCTCAGATCTAGAAAAAGATGATGAATATGGATATCTTCATGACATTTGGTGTTAATATTTACCATATCAGTGGTGTAATTCTTACTGGTTGTTGTTGTTTTTTTCAGGAGACAACATGTACAGCTGTGAAAAATGCAAGAAGTGAGTATGAACTTGTTGGAGAACTTATTGAAGATGATGGATGCAGAAATGAAAGTGTTAATGTTGATTCTTTGGTTGTTTCAGGTTACGGAATGGGGTCAAATTCTGCAAAGTTCAGAGTTTGCCAGAGGTAGGTACACAGATGACCTATTGTGGTTATTATACAGGGTTAGGCACCACATTATTATTTGTTTGTCAGTGTTTGAAAAGACATCAGATTTACATAGGAAGTACACAAAATAATAAAAACACCACAAATAAAGTCCACAATGTCTTGGCCTTGTACCTAGTCTGTCTGAAAGGAACACAAAACCTGGGCCTTTGAGCAATAATAGTAATATAATGGGTAATAAAGTCTGGTGAGTCATCTGTTTCCTACATCCAGTGGATTTATGTTTGGAGAGAGACTAAGAATGCCTTCAAAATATAATATTGGCTGCCATCTGGTAAATATGCTCAGGGACCTGTAATGGCAAGAGCAGCCATCTTATGGGAGTCGTTAGATCTGCTGATTCTTCAGTACGTCTGTAGAATGGCCAAAGTATTTTACTGGGCCACCATGATAAAAAACCTCAACTGGTAGTACCACTCAGTCATGCTGTACAAATTGCCCAAGTAGTTATATTTTTATATGAACAGACGTGGCAGGTTTTTCTTGTTGGAAATTGTCAGCAAAATGTGATTTTCTGCTTTGTTGAAATCCTGTCTCCCCAACAGATTCTGTGCATTCATCTCAAGCGCTTCAGACATGAACTTATGTTCTCCACCAAAATCAGCACTCATGTGTCCTTCCCTTTGGAAGGCCTCGAAATGCAGCCCTTCCTGGCCAAGGACTGCTCCGCCCAGACCACCACCTATGACCTGCTGTCAGTCATCTGTCACCACGGCACTGCCAGCAGTAAGTCTTTTAGGCCAGGGAGATGGTCATAAATGTTTTCTTCTTATAAATTCATGTATCATTTACAGCAGTTGCACTAAGTAATATAAATTAGTATTGTTTATATATTTTTTGAAAAAAATAAAATAAAATTTAGAAATAAATGTAATAAATTATTGTGATTTATTTTACATTACTATAAGAGATGTGTACGTGGTTTCAGGTAGTGAAAGTTGAATACACAAAATAATGATCTTTAAAAAACCATCATATGACCCCTTTAATTCAATAATAGGGGAGTGGGAACATGAAATGATCAATTCTGATTCGAACACACATTGCATACATGAGCACCACAGCTCAGTGTGTGAGATATTTTTAATGCGATTTTTGCTTTAAGGTGGCCACTATATTGCCTATTGTCGGAACGAACTGAACCAGCTGTGGTACGAGTTTGATGACCAGAGCGTTACTGAGGTGTCTGAGTCCTGTGTTCAAAACGCTGAGGCATATGTGCTCTTTTACAAGTAAGACCATTTACAAACCAAGATTTATTTATTGCTCCTAACCCTAATTCTACTAACATCCCTCATATAACCTTTCAAACATAATCTATAAAATTATATTATAACATGAATATATATTATATAATAAATAACAGTAAATTTTGGTAATATCTCAATTGCGTTTGTATGTATATATGCATGTGTGTGTATCCTCTTTTAAAAAAAAAGATGTTGTCCTAACCCTCTTATATTCAAAATGTTTTGGTCTTGATTTTATTTTCTTTGAAATTAAATTATAAATAAATAAATTGATTGATTTAAATAAATAGATACAATTTTGAATTAAAATAAGTAAATTAATGATTAATAAAATAAATACATCTAACAATACAGTACTATACTGAGTAGAAAAGGAATGTAATAATGTAACTTGATAGAAACTAAATATTTTGTTGCATTTATAATTTTATAGTATAATTACTCTCTTGGCGGGTCTTCCAGCCACTTCTATCAAACCTCTACAATTAATCCAAAATGCCGCTGCAAGATTAATCTTTAATGAACTGAAAAGAACGCATGTCACACCTCTGTTCATCAATTTGCACTGGCTACCAGTAGCTGCTCGCATTAAATTCAAGGCATTAATGGTTGCCTACAAAACCACCACTGGCTCTGCACCCATTTACCTAAATTCATTGCTTCAGAGTTATGTGCCCTCTAGAAGCTTGCGTTCTGCAAGTGAACGGCGTATTATTGTGCCATCTCAAAGAGGCACAAAATCACTTTCACTGACTTTTTCATTAACTGTTCCCTCCTGGTGGAATGACCTGCCCAACTCAATCCGAGCAACTGAGTCCTTAACCATCGTCAAGAAACGACTAAAAACACTTCTGTTCCCCCTTTATTTGACCCTCTAACTCTAGCACTTTCTATTATATTTTAATTCTACTTTATCTATATTTATCTTTTATTTTTTTTTTTATTTAAAAAAACAAAAAACAAACAAACACTAGCTTTCTATTTTTTATATTCTATCTACTTGTTTTTCTTTGTATGTATGTGTGTATATATGTGTGTGTGCGTGTATAATATATATATATATGTATATGTGTGTGTGTGTGTATATGTATATATGTGTGTGTGCGTGTGTGTGTATATGTATATATGTGTGTGTATATGTATGTATGTGTATGTGTGTGTGTGTATATATATTTTATTGTCCTCATTTGTAAGTCGCTTTGGATAAAAGCGTCTGCTAAATGACTAAATAAATGTAAAAAAAAATTGGGTCTTTACGCTAGAAACTACACAGATGGCTTCTGAATTTTAGGATGGGGTCCCTCGCATGATGATCTTCAAATTTGGGGAAGCGTGGCATCTAAAAGATTAAAAATCCCTGGCCTATGCAACCCGTTAAAATGGAATGGAATAAGGCCTTGCAAAGTGGCTAATGGCTTAATAATCCTAATTTAAAATGTTATTGTTTTTTTTTTTTTAGTTATTTTTGCATTATTTATTAAATAGAGTTTTAAATCTATTAAATAATATGACTTCTCATAATTATGTTTGCCTATTGATTCTTTTTCTAGTCTTTCCTGGTATAGTCATGAACAAACAATGATCTAAGATGCAGCTGTTTTTTAGGTAGAAAAGCTCAAGGTTATGTTGAGCAGGACAAACGGCCTTGAGTCTGACTGTAAATCTCAGTGCTGTGGTGAAACGTTTGTGTTGACAGTTTGAATGGTGCTGATGTCACTTGTGTGTGTGTGTAACAGGAAAAATAACGATGAGACTAAGAAGGAGAGGCGGAAGGTGACCAGTCTGCTCAACATGATGGAGCCAAGCCTCCTGCAGTTCTACATCTCCCGCCAGTGGCTGAACAAGTTCAAAACCTTCGCTGAGCCAGGACCCATCTCCAACCATGACTTCCTGTGTGCCCACGGAGGTGAGGACCACTCTTATGAAGATCTAGGATCAAGTATTTTATACACCACAGATATGACTCCACACCAGATATAATTGCAGATTCTACCAGCATTACAAAAGTCAAGTGCTGCCACATCCTTTTCACTGATTATGTTTGTTTTTACTCTCTTCCTCTCCTTTTCACTTAAAAAGTGCAGTATGAGGTCAGCGAATAAATGCGAATCTCTTCAGAAAGCATTTTTGTCCCCTTGATCTGATTTGTTTGAATTGAGTCAAATGAATTTGAAGGAAAAGATCTGACAGAGGAACAAAGATATAAGAAGTTCCCTATGAATTATTTATAAATCTTCTTGCATGCTGTTTCATGTTGACTTTCAGGGGACAGATGCCCATTTTTTTGTCATAAGACTAGGAAAACTAATTATCTGTTGGTTAAAACCTCTTGTTTTTCTTCTTCTCCAACAGGAATTCCACCAAATAAAGCCTCGTCTGTTGACGATCTTGTTATGATGCTTCCCCAAAATGTATGGGACCATCTGTATAGCAGGTAAAAATTGTTAACTGCTCTTTTCATAACTTCCAGTGGAACTTCAGTTTCTTATGAAATGCTAATTGGTGACTCGTTGTCTAATAGGTATGGAGGCGGCCCCGCTGTCAATCACTTGTATGTCTGCCACACCTGCCAGAACGAGATCGAGAAGCTGGAAAAACGTCGCAAGAATGAGCTGGACATGTTTGTTCGGGTAGGAGCCGCAGTGACATCCTAGATTAAGAGGACATGTAGAGTGAAAAATGTCTGTTCTTTTTGGGTTGGTCTAACGCCTGCACTGTTATCTGGCCTATTAATGCGTGCACAGACCTCACACCCCCCACCACCAACACCCTCTTAGACTGAGAACAGAAGTGTGACCCCTGCCCCTCCCCCCAAAATTGTGCTCATTATTAATGCATGAGAACAAAAGTGCTTGATTTCAGCCAGAGATGCTTTGCTTAGTTTAAGTTAAGGCCAAATGACTGATAATATAGACTTTCATGTAGTTATGTGCCTATATTAAAATTCTCTCCGATACCAGCTGATAACCAGACATTTAGGGCTGCAAGTAATGATTAATGTCGGTGTTGATTAATTTGTGCAGAGCAGAACCAGAAATGTTTCTAGTAAACCCACCACTCACACTACTTGTACTATAAAATGACTACATTTACATTGTGTTAGACAGTATAAAAGACTCAAGGTGCAGGTGCAACGATGAAAGGTCTCTGACTAGTGCATGTTCACGTAGAAAAATTATAGAAAAGCAGTGCAGTACAATGCGTTCTGTGTTCTCTGTGCCTTATAGGAAGCAGTATCTTATGTAAGCCATAGACGGCAATGTAGTTCACTAGGATTTGGAACAGAGCTTCTGTCTCAGTTTATGGTGTTATTGTTTGGCTGCAGTGAGTAGGATGATATTTTATAAAGAAACACTCAGGAAATGGTATCTATCTCTTCATGTTTTTTTTCTCTTTCCCCATCTTTTCTGTCCTTCATGTAGCTCAATAAGGCGTTTCAGGAGGAGGAGTCTCCTGTGGTGATATACTGTATCAGCATGCAGTGGTTCCGGGAATGGGAAGGCTTTGTCAAAGGCAAGGACATAGGTAAGTCATTTCTCATCCCTGCTGCTGATACTTCTGAAAGTTTGAAATTGAATATTAGCATTATGTTTTGCAGTTATTGATGACTAAGGAGTTCTTGAAGAATTTCATTATAGATTTTGTTTGCTTTTCTCTTTTGTTTGGGGTATTTGGTGTGTTTCTGATGATGGTCTTGTATCTTTCAGACCCACCAGGACCAATTGATAACTCCAAGATTGCTGTAAATAAAAATGGACACATCACATTAAAACCAGGTAATGTTTAGGATCAGGATTTTTTTTATTTTTTTTTTACATTTGTCATTTCTTTTAAAGTCACCGTAAAATTCGTAACCCTTTTTGCTAAACTGAATAACCAATTCTGTCATCATGTCGTACTAAACCTCTATGGTTTTCTTTCTTCTATGAAACATACAATAGTGTTTAATGTTGTTTGAACCTGAAAGTTCCTCAAAATATTGTTAAAGTTGAATAACATTAGGTTAAGTCATTTTTGAGTGAACTGTCCTTTTAGTAAAGTAAATCAGGTCAATATTAGCTTTAAGTTTCAAATATAGCTGCACAGTAATGGTTAAAATGATTGATTATTTTGCTCAAAAATTATCATTGTAATTATTAATCACAGTTGTTTTATTTGAGAAACTTCTTTTTAGATTTAATCAGATTAATTGCACTTTCACATAAACACAAATCTTGAGTTTATGCTTTAACATACTCTGTAACAAAACCTTGAAAAGCTTCTCAAAAACTAAAACCATACAATTCCTATTATTGATTAAAATAATTCCAAATCCTGTTAAAAGGATTGTTCACCTAAAAATGAAAATTGTCATAATTTACTCACCCTCAAGTTGTTCCAAACCACGATCAAGGCTCAGAAACGTAGCTAGGACATTGTTAAAATATGTGACATCAGCGGTTCAACCGTAAGTTTTCAAAGCAACGAGAATACTTTTGTGCGCAAAGAAAACAAAAATAACGACTTTATTCAACAATTCGTCTCCTCCGCGTCACCCTGTAGTGCCATTTTGGAGAATATCCACTGAACGTAAACAACGTATGCTGTTCTGTGTCAGCCGCACCACGCGGATACATTGTTTATGTTGTTTACACTTTGATCAGAACATAAACAACGTATCCGCATGGTGATGCTGACACTGAACAGCATACGTTGTTTACGTTCAGATCAAAGCACGCGCATACGTCGTGATACTTTCCAAAATGGCGCCAGGGTGATGCGGAGGAGACGAATTTTTGAATAAAGTCGTTATTTTTGTTTTATTTGCGCACAAAACGTATTCTCGTAGCTTCGAAAAATTACGGTTGAACCCCTGATGTCACATGGATTGTTTTAACGATGTCCTTACTACGTTTCTGGACCTTGATCGTGGTAATTACATTGCTGTCTATGGGGAGGGTCAGAGAGCTCTCGGATTGCATAAAAAATATCTTAATTTGTGTTCCGAAGATGAACGAAGGTCTTACAGGTTTGGATCGACATGAGGATGAGTAATGAATGACAGAATTTTCATTTTTGGGTGACTTCCATAGTATTTTTTTCCATACTATGGAAGTCAATGGGTATACATTCTTCAAAATCCAAGTTCTGATTGGGGTTTTAAGCTCTTGATATCTAAATGCTTGTGGAGACAAAATAAAAATAAAAAAACACACTTTGACTTCGTGTTTTTTTTTTTTCGCCATACTATGGAAGTCAATGGCTACACACTCTTTAAAATCCAAGTGTGATTGGGATTTTAAGCTCTTGATATCTAAATGCTTGTGGAGACAAGGAAATAACAAAGAATTAACCAGCGTGCCAATATCGCAGTTGATTATGCTTAATTAATCGATAGAAGCAGAAATCGTGATCACGATTAAAATCAGATTAATTATTCAGCCCTGCAATTCAGTAGTGTACCTGCTTGTTTCAAGTACCTATCATTAACACGTTTGCTCAAAAAACATGCGTTTTGCTTCTTTTCTGCTTTAACAGGTGCCGATTCAGGTCAGATATCTGAAGAGACCTGGAACTTCCTCCATTCCATTCACGGAGGAGGGCCGGTGGTGACCGTGCGGCCCAGTGTCAGCCATCAGGAGGCCGAAACTTCCCAGGCAGAGGAGAAGATCGAAGTGGAGACGCGCTCAGTGTAGTTGTGCTGCGATGCTGCTGGAACGCAAGGGGACCGAGAAACACTTATTATTTTGCACTTCACTCTTGTTTTCAAACATTCGAGCAAAGGACCTTACAGCTTCACCTCAGCATACACACTTCTGCCACACTCTCCATACCCTTTATGACTGTTCTTTATAGCAGATGGATGGATTAAACGTCCTCCAGTGTGCTTTATATTTGTATATATCGTGCATATCCATTTCCTCTTGACACTAGAAGCCAATTAGACTTAAGGCACAGTTTCACGGTCCATTAATGCATTTGATTTCTATGTGCAGCTGCGTTCATGACAGATTTTGCTTCGCCCAAACCAAATGGCCCATGATTTGTGTACACCGAAAATGAATTCCACTGCATCTGTAGATATTTTTGAGGCACTGCCTCGATTAAGAACACAAAATAATATGTTGTCTTAGTGGATGAAAACTTCATGTTTTGGGTATGAAGGGATACTAAATGCTACGTAGTCTCAGGAAAGAACATTTTTGTTTTGCACTGTACTGTAGATTCAAAAGCGTGCATGCTTCAGCTCTGATGTTCGATATGTATTTGAATGTACTAGTACTTAAAGAACACATGCACTAATGTTATTTATTCCAGAGGGGTATGATTATTCTGGCATTCATGGACGTTTCCTTTGTTCGAAAATGATTCGACGAGCTAAATCGAAGCAGAATGCACCGCTAATAAGAATGATGTGGCACATTATGCTGGCAAGAAAATCAATTCCTCATTTTTATTTGTGTTGCATAGCTGTGCCACTGAGTTGCATGGAGATGCAAACAATAAGGTGCACATTTGAACACATCGTTGGCTGTCTTGTTTAAAAATGCTATGTGAAAGAAAAAAATCCGATCAATTAAATCCTGCTGCCTCACATGTGTACATTCAAGGCATTATTTAATGTATAGAAGGATGTGATGTCGTTTTTCAATATTAATTGTCCAGAGACGAAAGCTGTATCTGAGTGGCTACTATTAAATCGGAAACTTATGCTGTCGATATCTGTCATCATTCTTCTGAAATTCAAGAAATTAATATTTGTTAAATTGCTCTGTAAATGGATACATTTCACAAAAACACGTCCAGGTAGCATTTCACCCCAAAATCAATTCAAAATAATACATTTTCAATTTGAAAATAGAAGAGGAAGCTTGTTTAGGACATTTTGAGAGGAAAATTAAGCACATTTCCACCCAAGTTCTCGTTACCGTAAAACGTCCAGACATTTTTTTTTTTTTTTGTATTTCAGTTAATCTTATGATTTTCTTTTCTGCAAAAACAGTAAAAATCCTTGTGCAAGGGACTCCCATCCTAAAACTTAAAATCCATTTATATCATTATTTTGTATAAAACATTTATACTGTAAAAAATGTATATTATGAACATGTCAAAATATTGTTCTGAAAATATTAGTTTCAAGTTACATTTATTCTATTCATTATATTACTGTAATGTTAGACATGTTATTTACTTTAATATTTTATGAAAAATAATTTTCATTTATTTACTATTATTATTTTTATCATATACATATATATATATTTATTTATTTATTTATTTTTTACTTTTTCTTTAACATATCCATGGATCCCTTAGCACTCCCTGGGGGTCCCCAGACCCTAGTTTGAAAACCCCTTTGTAGAAAACGCTTGAAAATACAGTAACAGTGAGGAGACTGTCTTACAATTCGAGCCATTCTTTTGATTGTGAACTTAATTAACTGACCTCAGCCTGACATACAATTAAAGTAGTTTACTGAGCCCTAAATAGCACTGGTGCAATCTAGCCACTATTTCCACTTGTAGACCGATCAAGAGAACATAATAGTGCATTCTTCAGTACAATATGCTACTCATCATCAGGCTGACATGCTCTGTCAGCTCAGTGCTGACAGCAGAGCTCTTGAGAGCCAGTCATTATGAAAGCAGCGAGCGTGTGGGCCGCGGCTGCTGTCCTGTACAGTATCGCAGTGAGCGGGATTGTGGGATTCACATTCACAGCAGCACCGAGAGAGAAAAAAAAAACATGGCGGCTGCCGAATGTGCAGCAAACGATTTGCGGAAGTGAGGTAAGTGTAATTCTGTAGCTTCATAAACCCGTTTACATTGAATTATCCGTCACTCAAGTCCAATTCCCCGACTTTATCTCGAAATTAAAGCAGACTCTGCTTCAGGAACCGCTCCGAGTGTAGCGGTTCGAGCGGATTTGATGAGCAAAGTTGTTGCGGCTGATCAGTTGTGTATGTTCACGCTGCCCCCGCTCCTCTGCACTGTTCCACGCTAGCCTGTTAGCTTCCACCTTTAGGCCCTTTTTAATCTTCAAAAGTCATTTACTCACTTAACGTTACTCTGCTGTTTGCGTTTATTTGACATCGGGAAACAGCATTTTATCCGTTCGTTAACAAGTGTTATGAATGAGCGTTAAATAGGGTGCGCCAAATTCGTTAGCATTAGCATGCTAAAGTGAGTCTGTATCATCTTTATTAGCGCTCTTAGCCAAAATGCTAATTAGTGGCCGAGTTGTGGAAAAAAGAAACCTAATTGTTTGGTTCTCGTTGTTGCGTGGTTATGTACACAATGAATATGTTTTGTTATTTGTTGCGCGAAATAAGTGGAATTGCGCATCCTGTGAATGCAGTAGTTAGCAGGTGAGCTAATAAAACCCTGCGGACACATTTGTTTTGTTCAGTTAAACTGTTAGTTGTGTCTTAAAAGCATATTTTTTTAATAAAAGATTTTAGGAGGTGCGTGAAGCAAACGTGTTGCACTAGAGACTAATTCAAAAGTTGAGCTCCGCTCGGAAGTCACCGGAGCTGGAGAAACTTGCACCGGGGTGTTTGGGAGGCAGCCGGGGCTGCACATCATGCCGAGCCGCGCGGATGCGGTGTTGCCGGAGAGGCCCGTTAAATGCAGTTGAAGGAGAAACTGTTTCTTCTCACGCCCGTTCTAGATAAAGACGGTGAGTTAATAATCTGTAGTAGTGCTTGGAGCACTCTTTGTTAGTGTGTGAGGTTTATTAGCGCAAACCCGTTTCTGAGGAAAACATCACATTCTGAGAACAGGCTTTAAATGAGGATTTAGCATTTTTCAAACACGGAGCCAAACTGGGTTCTCTGAAACCACTGCGACGAGCAATTTAGAAAACGTGCTGAGCCGCACAGAGGGCGAGTGCTTCCCTCCGCGAGTCCGCGTTGTCATTTGGGCTGGGCTGGAGTGTTTTGTGATGATAGTTCATTGGCGAGCATGTGTCAATTTAAAGTTCTTCGCCACGCGCGCGAGTTGTACGATCATTCAGGAAGTTTAAAATTCTTAACGCGTGCTGCGCGAGCTGCAGAATGACAACTTCATATTTGACGTCTCTAAAAACAGTCCGAGTGAGTTTGAGGGCAGTTGGCGGTTATCTCGCCATTCTGGGATGAGCTTCTGTTAGCACCATAGACTGTGGTTAGCACCTGCCAGCGGCTGAGGTAGTAGTGTCCAGTGTTGCCAACCAGTGTTGCCAACTAATTTTCAGTGGAAGTTGCTAAAGGAAGGTTGATTTGTTGCTAAATGACATTTTGATGTCATCATGTGATGACGCCATTCCGTAATCATGACGCAAAATTGTGTCACTGCATCAAATCTCAACCCAAAAAAAATGTTTTATTTAGGTTTGTTAATAAAATAATGTAAATGCATAATATAATATTACAATGTAAATAACTGTATTTTTAAATACAACATTGAATTATTGAACAATTTAAGATTTGTTATTAGCTAGTAAACTAGTAAAACTATACATTCTGAACAAGTATAATTTTAAGCAGTGTATTAGTAGTTAGTTAGTATGCTACACTCTTAAGAAGAGTCTGTAAAAACAGGGCACAATCTTACTATGTTAAAGGCAGAGTGAGTGATTTTTCAAAAACAATTTAGAAAACTGATTCGGGCCGAATCGCAAAACAAACTTAGCGCTGGAGAGAACTCAAGGACGCCGAGGTTGCTTTGTTTCTTCTCAATAGGTGAGTAACACCATGTCTACAACAGCTAAAGTCTGCCTACACTGGACACGATCAAACGACCATTGAAAACCATTTGAAATTTGTGTCAGCATGTCATAAATAGAACCCGGCAGCAGTTTTCTGTCGGGTATTTGTTGCGCCGCACCGTTCACGTCCGTAGAATCAACATTGGCTACCAGAAATCACTTACTCTGCCTTTAATATGACGGAATTTTCTGTATTGATTTTATTTTATTTTTTACCTGCATTTTAAATTGCGCATTGTATTTTGTGTTTTTGGGTTACAGGGTTACAACGTATAATGGATAACAGATATGTCCTGGAAAATTACTAGTACCTTTTCCATTTTTCTAGCTATTTTTCTAACAGTGTACAAACTGATCAACAATCACAGGTACAAGCTACTAACAAGGTTTATCATAAATGAACAATGATTCAATGATTATTATTATTAAATTGAACAACTGAAAACAGCAGCTCAATTAATTCATGTGTTGTGTGTACTGCTAAGCATCTTTGGTTTCCTCTTTTTTGTGTAATTTAGCTGGAAAATGTCGTTTTATCGTTTGAGTGTCACATATCAAAAGTTGCTAAAAGTTGCCAAATAAATTTTAAAAACAGCTAAATTTGTTGCTAGGTGCTTTTGGAAGAAAAAGTTGCTAGGGTAGTCTGAAAAGTTGCTAAATTTAGCAACAAAATTGCTAAGTTGGCAACACTGGTAGTGTCTGTTCTTGTTTAGACAAAATTGTGTCGATTATAATATGTCCATTGTCTCTTTGATTAATTGGATGAAAATAGCCAAATACAGTCATTTTTAATAAAACATTTAAATCTATTTCTTCCAAAATTCCACATCCTGTCCAATGTTGTTCTCAAAACGATATGCAATTTGAAGGCATAGTAGGCTGTGTGCTAACATTATGTGCAAAAAGGGAAAACTTGAAACTGAAATATAAAAGTTAAAAGCACTAAATTACAAATAAAGAAAAACAAAAACAGAGACTTTAACTTGTACAAGGTAGGGGGAACGCACATTCACTTATGTTTACATTTATACTCCATTACAGAGTAGACTTGTCACTGCTCTCAAAAAATTAATAGTTACTTGTTAAATGTATTTGTAATGTAATGTCTTTTTATCATTATGCTTAATATTTAACAACAAATAGTTTAGAAAAATGTAAATTGTATATGCTAACAATACAACCGTAAAATGTAAGTGCTGAGGAAAATGTCTCAAATGCATTAAACAACACACATTTGCCAGAGTGCCTGACAGGGCAAGCTACTTTAAACGAAATGCTTTTATTGAAGCGCTTAATATGACACATTCTGACGTTTAGGACAACTTAAGTTGTGCACTTTTCCCGCAACTGGTCACTCTTTGTTCTTTGTTTGTTTTTTTTCCCAGATGCTTTTTGTCCATATAAATGTTATTCGGTGTTATTGGCAGATGATATCTTTGCATAGAGCACACTGATTAATAAACATCCCTAAAAAATGCATATTTGCATTTTGTAAATTGAATTGCAGTGTGTTTCCGAATAAAGTTTATTGTACAGTTCCTCCTGGTTGAGGCATCATACATCAGTATATAATGTCCATACATATAGCTAATGTCCATCTGAAGACTTATAATGATATTAAAGCAATAGTTGCTTCACAAATAAAAATCTTGTCATTATTTAGACTAGAAATTTAAGTTGTCATTCACTAAAGTCGACCTTAGCTTAAATCTTATTTACCTTCATATTCACATTAAAAAATGGTGGATGTATGTGATGTGCTAGCATTAGGGGTTGAACGACTTCTGATTTTTTAAAGTCGACTTTTATGTGATGAAAGTCGAGTCGAAGTCGACTAGTCGCTGATGACGTCGTTAATGAACAAATAGGTCTGGAGCTGTGACAAACACCTTGTGCACAGCTATGGCATATGACACAGCGCTGCCCACATGGCTATTGCTCCTATAACAGCTAATTTTTATCAGTTCTTTTGTCTTTGGGTCGTTATATTTCTCACAGATTTCTGCTCGTTCTAAATCAGATACAGATAAAGTAGCACAGTAAAGATTACATTCATATGAATGCATTAGTGAGAGCGATTGCGTGTGTGAATTAATTCTACCTGGCAGCGTCTCTATACTAGTAGTGAAGTTGTGGGATTTAGTTAAGAAATATATGCTTGAACTTTTCAGTTTCTAAGCTATTTTATTGAGAAATACCAGAACAGTGTTGACAATACATTTCCGCGCTGAATGATTCTGTGTGCGCGTGATGTACAAGCTATGTGTGTGTTACAGTGCAGCAGCGCATTAGATTAGAACAGCAATTAACTTACCTGTACAATAAGATGTTTAAAACGTGCATTCTCCTGTTCAATTTCGAGTATCCAGTTATAATCACACATGTCTTGTGGAGCGCTTTCAGAGTATGCATTTATTTGTCATTTTAACTGTTTGGAAACGGAGCGTAAATGTGGAAGTCCTTCAAAGATTTCTTATCCTGTTGCACCCTCTATAGGACCAGCGACTAGTCGACGTCAAGCTTAAAGCGTCATGGCAGAGCATTGAAGTCGATGAGTCGGTGCAACCCCTAGCTAGCATTGACGTCATTGATGTGCCATAAACGAACAAGATGAGCCATTGTATACTGACTTAAATTTCAGTCCAATTCAGGAAGACTTGAAATATAGGCTAGTGCACAAGTTATATAGACTACTTCGCTGATGCTTTTGTAGTATCCCCTGCAAAAGATGAACAGAACACTGGTTTGGAGTAATATGAGGATAAGTACTGACAATCGCAGCTTCTGTCAAATCGCGATCTCGATTCCATTTCGATTTATCGTGCAGCCCTAGTACATAATGTGTGAATTACTCTTTCTACTTTTAACTGTCCAGCTTTGTCTTGGGTTAATGCCAGGTGGCATGAAACGTCTCCATTGGCTGTCATAAGAACAATAAGAGCCGCTGCACAGATGGGCTGCTGGGGTCTCAGGGATTCCTCTAGTGTGTGTTTAGCGTTAACTAATGCAGGCTGTAAACTGGAGATTCTGGTTCTGTTAAAATTGAACAAGGACTGACATCTCTATTTTTAATTAATTTATTTATTTTTAAGATTTTGAGTTCAAATTTATTAGCTGATTTTATCCCAGAGATTTATACGTATTGTTGTGTTTAACTTAACATCTTGATTTTTTTTTTTCCCCTGGAAGTTTGCTAAGGCCCCTTGCTTGAGAAGCACTGATTTAATAAAGTGGATCCTAGTGAATTTTCTTATTTTTATGCAATTAAATAATTCGAACATGCTGTTACATCACCCACTGTAGTCTGTTATTTAAGGTGTTCTCCTTTATACCAGGACAAGCAACCTAACCTTCACTTACTCATATTTGAGTTCCCAGATAACCTCATTATGCACAGATGACTCATGTCAGAAGGGTTGTAGCGTATGTGATGACATTAGTGGTGACTCTTCCATTAACAAGTGTTTTCCCCTCTCAATTTACGATCATGATGAATATAAATAGTCTTTCAAAAAAATCAGATCAGTAAATTGCAATAAATGAGAGGACAGGGAAAAGAAGACAAAGGTTTCCTTTATATTTGAAGTAGATCTATCAGCCTGTATGTCTTTGTTCCAGTTCAAACCACAGGTCTGGATTTGCTGAATGGAAAAACGGGTCTTTTATAGTCTTTTTAGAAAGATGAAAATATAATCTAGTAGTTAAACTGACATGGGTAGTAATGGAAAATTATGTTTTCTAATTCTAACCATTTTGGTGATTTTAGTATTCAGGCCTGACACCACCCCATCTGTCTGTTTTCCGTCTCGT
Source organism: Sinocyclocheilus anshuiensis (assembly GCF_001515605.1). Lineage (NCBI taxonomy): Eukaryota > Metazoa > Chordata > Actinopteri > Cypriniformes > Cyprinidae > Sinocyclocheilus > Sinocyclocheilus anshuiensis. The sequence continues at coordinate 1,153,078 of NW_015560618.1, read as the reverse complement.
TTTTTATATGCATGGCCAAATCACATTAGACGCTCACCAGGAGGCTTCAGTGGAGTGTGAATAAGGGATGCGTGTAAGACTGTCCTCAGGTGCTTCTCATTTCTCAAGCAAAACTAATGTCAGTGGTGCGAAATCTTATTCAGAGCCTCTCATCATTCAGATCACACTAATGCTACATGGCAGTGATGGTGCAGACTGAAGAATGTGGTGTAGTCTTTAGTGTCCTTTTTAATGTGAATGATCTAGAGCTATGGTTTCATAAAAACTGTTTTTCCCCCTTCAAGGACAGGCTGTTTGGAAGTGTTCTGGCTGTAATAAAACCTAAAATTATCTCTTTTTTTCTGACTGCATATGTCCTAGATGTATCCTCTTGCACGGCCTTGGCAGAAATTGAGGCAATTGAGAAATTTGATATGGTGTAATCTAATTTGTCACACTTCAAGCTTCTGTTTGACTTTAGTACCACAGTAATTATTGAGTAATGCAGACGACAGTACTAGCCCAGTACTCCCTTCAGTCTCCTGTGAAGCCCCTCCAGATGAAATGTGGTGTGTTTTTGCTGCTGCCTTGCAGATTTTGCGCATTTCACTGTTCTCATAGCAATATATCATATTCTGTAAGCACTGGTCTTTGGACTGACTGCTTCATTTGTCATAACCCGGGTCCAAAATTAGCTTTTTGCAACGCATGCCGATGGCTGGTGAGTTGAGAAAATGTACCATTAAATGTTATTTCGAGTTTTGTATTGTTCTCTTTCTTTATAATAATGGGATGTTTTAAAACATTTAAAGGAATACTTCACCCAAACCCATAAGAGCTTTGTTCATATTTGAAACACAAATTAAGATATTTTTAATGAAACCTGAGAAATGTCTGTCCCTTAAATGAAAGTCCATTTCACAGAAATTTGATGTGTTGAAAAGTCATAGACATTGTGAAAGTAATCCATATGAATTGAGTGGTTTAATCTAAGTCATTATTGCTACATATGAAGGAACCAATTTAATTTAGGTGTTTATTCACATTTGATCAGTGTATTTGATCAGTTTATAAACATTGATCAGTGCACATACATAAAGAACATCAAATATGGTAAACAGAAGCTTAAAGGGTTAGTTCACCCAAAAATGAAAATTAGCTTGTGTTCTACTCACCCTCGAGGCATCATAGGTGTATATGACTTTCTTCTTTCTTCTCAGACGAATCCAATCGGAGTTATATTAAAAATTGTCCTGGCTATTCCAAGCTCTATCATTGCAGTCAGCGGGTATTGCAGTTGAACAGTCCACAAGTCGTCAAACAAAGCGCGCACATCCATAATAAAACGTGCCTCACCCGGCTTCGCGGGGGTGAACAAAGGCCTCCTGTAGCGAATCCATGTGTTTTTGTAAGAAAAATATCCATATTTCAAATATAATAAACACTTTTCTCTCACTTCCGGTATCTGTCATGCGCAGAAGCCGTTCTGTCGGATGACGTAGTACGTCAGCGTTGCGTGATTAGTGACAAATGCGGAGAGAGAACAAAACAAAACGCCGGTCACGAATTAGAAGTACAAACCGAGGATTTTGCAAAGAAAAATGTCGGAGGATTTCGATATAAACCAAGAGGAGACTGGTTTTCCTTTGCTAAAGTAAGGAAACTTTGCTTCCTTTGCTCCTGTAAACAAACTCGCGAGACTAGCATATCTCAGAGGCGCTCGCGCTGCGCATACGTCATACGCCTTCCGCCGGAACGCCTTTCGCGTATGACAGACACCGGAAGTGAGAGAAAAGTGTTTATTACGTTTGAAATATGGATATTTTTCTTACAAAAACGCATGCATTCACTACAGGAGGCCTTTATTCACCCCCCGGAGCCGTGTGAGGCATAAATAAAATAAAAATAAAAAGATTTATTTATTTATTTTTTACTTATAAAAGAATATTTGTGAAAAACATTGCAGGTCATTGCATCTCTCACAGCAGCATGCAAAATAAACTAATCATGTCTATCCATGAAATGGCTTTCACAAAAATGTGAAGACTTCTCGTATATTTTTTTTGGTGGTTTGGAATATTGCCAGGAATATTCTGCGTATGTTTCATTTTATTGAGTTCGAGAAAAGGAAAAAAAAAACATGAACATTTGATTGGAAATTTTCCTCTGAGGAAAACATTTCTGTTTTTCTTAGTTGACCATTTGATTTGAATCAGATGTAACACTAAGGATCCAGGTATACACATAATTTTTTGCATTCTGCTCCATCTTGCACAGTTGAGTGGTCACACCTTTCAAAGTGTACTCTGTTGACCATGAGTGTGTTATATGGCCGTGTTTGGCGCTTGGACCTCTTTTCTAAGTGTTAAAAATCACTCTCACAAGTCTGCATGGACATGCATGTGCTGAAATCACTGGACGGTTCTGATAACAAACATCGGAACATGGATGTATACTTTGACTTGAAGACACACAATATACTTTGTCTTTACATCAGTAACATTTAGATTGTTATAATTCAGTTTACATCATGCAAATTTGCAGTCCCTAGAGTTAGCAGCCAACTTGCATTTTTGGTACTTAATAATTGTTCATTTTGGACTCTGCTCACAGGGTTCTGTGGAGCACTTACTGCTTCATTAGAGACACCCATGATCAGTCTTTCAAGACTGAAGGTTTGTGTTGTATTGGCCATTGTTGAAAAGCACTTTATAGCTCAGATAAGAAGCAGCTTAAATACAGACCATCCCCCGTCACATCTGCAGCTCAATGCACCAGGGAAAGCCTAGTGAGCACATGTGTGATAAGTAGATTGATAGCTTGTGGGAAACTCTCAGATAACCTCTGAATATTCAACGTATTTATAGAATATTAGATAACAGTAGATCATAGCTTGCCTGTAGGTTGTTATTCCTCCAGTGGTGTATGTTTGACTCTGTTTTACCAAACCCAAAGACCGTAAGAGCAAGAGAGAAGACCTTGTGATAAGGATTTTCCTCTGAAATTGTGCACATTAAAGATCTATTGTGAGAATCTTGTTAGTGATGTTTGCTCATGCATCATCACTATTACTATTGCATATACCCCTAAGTAATAAATTAGAGATCATAATTGTGCAGCTTTCTAAGGAGGGTTGTTCTGTGAGGTTTTTCAAGTGAGCAAAAAATCTTTGGCGGGCTCTTCTGTCTTGAACCAGTAAATAATTACATAGCAGCGCCTTGGCATTGTGGTTGCAGCTTTTGCACAGGCAGACATCACTCATGTTTTCTCCATAAATCTAGTTGATATTTTTCGCTAGCATAAAAAGCTATAAATAAAGACGTCCCTCTCCTTTTCCCGTGGAACTTCTACTTAGAAACATTCCAGATATTCCTTGAATGCACTCTCATTCTTGACACGCAAGTTATTATCTTCCTGCTCCATCTCAATTCTCTGTGAAGGAACATCCAGCAAACAGATTAACTCACATCTTTAAACTTCAGCTAAAATGTTTCTTTTACCTCATTTTTCCATATTTGGCTCTTTGGTCCATCATGTGTTTATCTTTTTTGATAAATCATCTTCGTGTGTTTTTTTTAAATATGACACCGAGATGAAGTTATCTAGCTGGCTAAAAAATACAAGCTTTTACCGAAATAGCAAGAATGATTTGTGATTGTCCTAGAAGCTTTGGATAGAATGAGTTGAAAATTATAAACAGATAACTGTATGTTACCGTGTCCAGCAAAAATGTGTTTATGGATTTATAGCTGTCTGATTTATAGCTGTTTTTCTAGCTTTCTTTTCTTATTTTTTATTTCTTTTAACAATAAAAGAAGTTTGTTAAAGTCTCAAAACCCATTTAACTTTGAATCTGAATGATATGTAATTATTCTCTCGTCATGTCCCTCAGGTGCCCACATTCTGCTGCTGAGGAGAGAGCACCACGATGAGGAGACAGTAGGCACCCACCATAGTATGGCCGCATCCCGCTCGTCGCGCGTCACAAGATCATCAGTGGGGATAAATGGATTGGATGAGAACTTTTGTGGTCGAACTCTCAGGAACCGCAGCATCGCCCAGCCGGAAGAGAGCTCTCCGTCTCCTGTGCCCAGAGCCCGCTCGCCCAAGAAGAAGCAGGACTGTCAGCAGCACCAGCAGACCGGAGCACAGGTCGGAAAGGTAGCCGAGAGCAAGGCGGAGGGTGAGCCCTTGCCATCCTACGGAAAGCGAGGCTTGCCGAGCTCCGAGAAAGACGAGTCGGACAAATCAGACAACTGCGAGCGTCCTAGGGCCGGGGGTGGGCCGGAAGCCTCCCCTGCCCTGAAGAGGGCCAAACGTTGCCCTCGCTCAGGTGAATCGCAGGGGGTTGAGGAGGAAGCTTCTCTCAAACCGGAGAGCCCTGATCCCACTGCACTGAAAGAAAATGACGAGGGCGCCAAAACGAACGTGTCCTCGGACCCTCCGCTCAGCCTTGACAAAGAGGCAGAGCAGAAAGAGGACGGCCCGGCGGAGGAGATCGCCCCTCTGCCGCAGGCCCGCGAGAACGTCAAGGCCACCAACGGCCTCACTGAACTCCATAAGGAGAATTCAGAAGTTGCAGCCTTACCCCCGCAGCCCTGTGCCTCCCTTGCCACGCTTAACAACAGTCCTTCACTGTTAAACGGCAGCCAGGCTGCACCCTCATCCCCCGACCCTATCGTGCCTTGTAGATCCCTTCATCCCAAGCAAGCCAATGAGTCCGACAGCCCTCAGATTGACTGTGAGAGAAACTGCACGCCCAAGGAAGCTGCCGAGGCCGTGCTGTCCCGGGAACCCGAGATGGAGGTAGAGGTGGACGTCGTAGGGGACGCTGGCCAGGCTCACGACGAGCTTGCAAGAGAGGAGAGCACCAATGGCGGCTTTCAGGCTGAGCCGCAGGATCCTTCTGACAACTGCTCGAATATCTCAGGAGAAACGGTGGTGCTGACTGCCTCCCAGCAGCCTGCGGAGCCCCCCTCCTTCACAGAGCCTCAAGAACACCGATACACCCTGAGGACTTCACCGCGCCGCGCTGCCTTTGGTAGTGGGCTCAAAGCCAGCTCCCCCAAACCCAGTTCCCCGCACATAGACAATGGTTCGTTGAAGGAGGAGTCCACGCCGGTTCCTCTTCCCTCTGAGGACACCAGCCATAAAGACCTTCCCCACCATGCACTGGGGCTTTCTAGCAAGGCAGACAATGAACTCTCAGAGAAAGCAGGGGTCAGTGGAGAGGTCGGAGTGTTGGATAGTAGAGTGTCGAGATCCACCAAAGAGCTGCTGGCCGCTCAGGCTGAGGAAGATGAGGAGGAAGAGGAAGATCCAGATGTCTACTATTTTGAGTCTGATCACTTGGCTCTCAAACACAACAAAGAGTATGTTCAGGTTTATGCTATCCTGTCTAAAGTCATCAGTTCTGGTAAACCAATATGTGCTTTGTCCTTTAACCCTTTTTTGTTTATTAATGGACCTTTTTGTATTCATTAATTCGAGTTTGCTATGGCGACCACCATTGTAACTATTCCTCATATTGAGGGTTAATAATTTGAACAAACCCCAAACCCAAAGTATGAAACTTTTAAAGGCATTGAACTACATCAGGAGGTGCCCAATTCCTGGAGATCTACATACCTGCAGACTTCAGTCCCAGCACTGCTCCAACACATCTGTCTGTAATTATCAAGTGCTACTGAAGAGATTAACTAGCTGGTTCAGTTGTGTTTGATCAGGGTTGGAGCTGAACTTTGCAGGATGGTAGATCTGCAGGAACAGTATTGGGTACCCCTGAATGGACCACATCCAAAAAACAGAATATCATACATCTTTAGCTGGTGGGACTTTTTTGTACCTAGAATGCCCTAGTAGCAACTGCATTACTTGTTCTTAGCAGGGGCAAGTACCACTAGTACTTTTCAGGTCTTACTATTTCAGTTTCCATTTCAGTTTCAGGAGGTCTCTAGCTTCATAAATCAAATTTCCTATTATTATATTATAGAGGTTTGCTTTAAAAGTAGTCGCAAACCAGTGTTAATTTTGACAGGCATTTTTGATTTAGTCTTAGTCTTTATCTTGAGACGAAAATGCTTAATAGTCTTAGTTACATTTTAGTCATTTGAGTCTTTCATAGTTTTAGTCGACGAAAAGTCATTGCATTTTTGTCAACTTTTAGTCATTATTTTAGTCAAACTGCAGTTACCAACATTTATTTTGGTAGCTATTTTATATGTAGTTTTCAAACAAAAATAGTCATTAATTCTTCTCTCTTTAGACCAAATCAATTAAGCTTATGAGAAATTTGAATCAAGGATTGAATTTGGAAAAACTTGAATAAATGATGACAATTTTCGTTTTTGGGTGAACTATCCCTTTAACAGTAGTGAAAAGGGAGCAACTTGTAAAAATGATAGTTGTTCATATATAATATACTGTAGATAATATATATAATTTATACATTTTGAAAAAGAAGCACAATAAGACAAATACGAAAGAGATACAAATTAAACTCATTTTTCAGATACAGTAGATTTACTTAACATTTGTACATTTATTTAACATCTTTTGTTGGTTAACATTAATGACAAGGATAGGTACTTAATTAGGAATGCTGTCCCTTTAAGACGGAAGGCATGAATGTAATACTGACATACGTTCAGTTTTCACCCACCTGTTTCACTTAATCCGTACCCGACTGTATTTACATGAGATACTCTACACGATAGACATTTGGACTGCTGCGTGTGTATTTGAGCCCTGAGAACTGATCACGCGCTGTATATGAGAACTGAAGAAGTGGAGCGTGCGCAAGAGAGAGCACTTCTATCAGCGCGATTCCGCCTATCCCGCCTTCACTAACTTTAAATTAATCGACAACGAATTGTGACTCCCGGGAAAAACGGGACGTCTGGTAACCACACTCCTTCGGGTGCTGAGGCCCATTGTTTCAGATCGCTAGTTCTCATTTTGGTAGCCTATCCATCCACTGCGGCTGCCATAATGAGACTAGATATGCAAACACCGATTGCAATCCAATGACAGGGACGCACATTTTGAAGGACAAGACAGTAGCCTATAGCAGGGCTGTTTCTAGCCAATTTGACGCCCTAGGCGAAATCCCTATTCCCTATAATATTACATGACACGCTGATCCTTTAACAATGCATTGGCGCAAAAAACGCACACCTTTTGGACAAATCCTATAGGATGTATTTTGAATGTCCGGTAGTCCTCAAATAACATTATAGTCCCATCTCGTCTTGTTAACGAAGACGCGGCATAAATTTCGTCAGTTTTTATCATCAGATACTAGTTTTAGCTCGTCAACGTCTCGTCTTAGTCACAGAAAAAATGTTCGTTAACGAATATTTTTTGTCTTCGTTGACGAAATTAACACCGTCGCAAACTGCATTGCTTTAACTTACGTGGTTGTCAAAACCCAGCAGGTCAGGTTTTGATTTGTCTAGCCTGCTCTTGTTTTTAGTCTTTTGTCTTTTTAGTTTTCAAAGTGTTTGTGCCTTGTAATTTGAATAGGATGGCCCAGATAAACATCTTGGTGTTTTCCTGCTTAACTCTGCATACTTGTTTTCTGAAGCATAATAGTCAACTGTGCTAGCAGAAAATGAGCAACAGCTGCTGTAATCTCCAGGACGGTGGTAGGTTATAAGCGATGGAAGGCCTGCTGCTGGTGGACAGGTTGTCCTGGGTCATGCTCATTCAGCTTGTGCCCATCTCACAGTGTGAGTGCAGGGATCAGGAGCAGCCAACTGGAATGGCTTGTCGGTCAATAGAAATGAAAAGAAATTGCAGTCACGTCAGATTATGAGGCCTATCTGAATTATTTATCTTTTGTTGTTATATTAAATCGTTCTCATTTCTTATCTGGGACAGTTGTTCTCCTGCATTTTAATTTGGATTTATTGTGCGCTTTACGACATGCATTTAAATTATAGGTATATTGATGCAGATTACTTTTTCTTGAAGAAGCAAATGATGAATTCTTGTCTGTGCAAAACTGGTCACCACAATGCCAAGGGGTTTTAGTTGCTAGGGTCTTGCTAGTTCTTTAAAGCATTGCTGGTTGCTTCATAAGATGTTGTTCTTGATGATCATTTAGATGAGTAGTATTCTACAACAAACCTCAGATTTGGGGTTAGAGGTTTGTTGATATCCCTAAACAGAAGTATGAAAATAGTGATAGTGATGATAGCCTTAACAAGGAAGGCACCACACAATAAACATTCTCACATTGGCTACTAACTTGAAAAGATGTATGGGTGTAGTATTTAGTACAGGTTAATTGGCCCAAAGCCCATATCACTATATGTTTGTTTAGTTCTTGTCTGTTATAACAAAGATCTGGGCTGCTTTTCAGATGGTTGACCCATAGGTGGCAGTGCATTGCCAGCCATATGTCAGTTTTGGGCTCATTGCCATCTTTGGCTGCTTTCCCCAGCCTGCAGTGCTACATGCCTATCTTCTTTGTGCATCTAAATCGAGAGGTTGTTAACAGCTCCTCTGTGGTCTAAGTTATTAAATGGCTAGGAAATTGAAGAAAAACTAGTCAGTTGCCCTCAAGTAAGACAAATCAAATGGAGCAAGTCCTCTAAAGGAATTCTTGTTGAGATTGGATGCTTGCTGTCATCAATTGGTTTTCATTCATGCCATGTTTGACTAGATTGATTATACAAGGTCTGTTGAGCTTCTGAACAAGATTACTTCTAATCAGTAGGCCGAATCTCCCGCTTAGAAGAGCATCTTTGTCTAATTTGCCCTTTTTCCCTATCTGCCTCTTTTTTTCGTGTTCCTATTTGTGGATCTTATTTTCCTGAGGGTGTGCAGGGAAAAGGTCAAAGCTCTGTAGTGCTCAGCCAATGACATATCTTCGTAAGTAACGAGATGAATCTAGAAAAGCTTTTTTCAAATGTGAGCTTCTGAATCCCATGTAATATATTAGAGGCATAAAATCTGTTTTTTTAATTCTTTTTTTGTGAGAGTTGAGAATTGAGTTAATGAAATTGTTACGTAACATGAAGCTAAAAGAAAAATAGTGATTTTGGTTACACTTTATTTTAGTGCGCTTGTTATAGTCTAATTCTACAATTAAAGGGATAGTTCACCCAAAAATAAAAATTCTGTCATTAAGTACTCACCCTCATGTCGTTCCAAACCCGTAAGACCTTCGTTCATCTTCGGAACACAAATTAAGATATTTTTGATGGAATCTGAGAGCTCTCTGACCCTCCATAGACAGCAATGATGTTACCACGATCAACGCACAGAAACGTAGCAAGGACATCGTTAAAACAGTCCATGTGACATCAGGGGTTCAACTGTAATTTTACGAAGCTACAAGAATACTTTTTGTGCGCAAAGAAAACAATAATAGCATAATTTATTATGCTCGATGTCATTGCTACGTTTCTGTTCGTTGATCGTGGTAACATCATTGCTGTCTGTGGAGGGTCAGAGAGCTCTCCGATTCCATCAAAAATATTTTTATTTGTGTTCCGAAGATGAACGAAGGTATTACGCCCCATTCACACGGGGCTTTGGCGTCAACGCCTCTTGTTTACTTAGACTGGAGTGACGTCAAGCGTTGCCGAAATTAATTTTGGGTCCGTCGCATCGCGTTGGGTCCGTTGCTCGAGGCAGAAGTTGAAAACAAGCAGGAAAAACCCAGTTCCTGCATGAAGCTGTCAGTCAACACCCGCCCACCCTTTGGCCAACAGAAAATATTTCTGTTTATAGAATATATTTCTATGGGAACGTTTACAGGGACTTTCTTTAGTAAAGTGTGTGGTTGTGCTGCACTAAATTTAAATAATGAATAACTGCTGAAAGTTTGATGGTTAAATGCATAGCATCAGCTGTTATTAATGTACAAAGCATCTCTGCCCTTCCCTCTCCTCTTGTCCTCTACATTAGTTATCAGAGGTTGCTCCAGACCATCAGTGTACTGGAGGCCCAGCGAACCCAAGCCATCCTGGACCTGGAGACACTGGCACGACATCAGAAGGAAGCCCTGTCTGACCCCATCGCCTTTGTGGACCAGCTACAGAAACGGGTACAGAAGCTTTCTCTGGGACTTCCATTGGTATTGTCTGAAATACCTGTTACTTAGTCCTGCATTCTGGCTTATAAGCATGTTTTTGATCATCTGCTTTCATCACAGGTAGAGATGGGTCTGCCTCAGCCCCAGAGAGTAGTCCAGCTCCCGGACATTGCATGGGACCAATACACCTCAGGCCGTGGCGACTTTGAAAGGGAGTTCTGTGACAAGAAGCGCAAAACCCGACAGTTGCAGTTAATATTTGACAAAGGTGTGTACCTTTTTATGTGTGTGTATTTTTGCATATTGCCCTCAGGTCCAATTGACTAGGATATGGACCCAAAAATACCTTAAAGGGGTCATATGATGCTATTTCAATTTTTCCTTTCTCTTTGGAGTGTTACAAGCTCTTGGTGCATAAAGAAGATCTGTAAAGTTGCAAAGACTAAAGTCTCAAATCCAAAGAGATATTCTTTATAAAAGTTAAGAATCAACCACGCCTACCTAAAACGGTTCATTCTAACACGCCCCCACATAAGTTCCTCACTCAAGCCGGCCTCCACTCACTCAAGCCCGCCGTACAATAATGTACAGTATGTGGAAAATAATGTGTTTTTTGAAACTTAAACCGCATAAACACATTTCATTACACCAAATACACAAAATAATGTTCTTTTTAGCAACATCATATGACCCCTTTAAAAATGCAATTTGCAATTGATCTGAAATCTCAAAATGGCTTTGTGCATTTTCAAATAAAAAAAAGGCTGCGATTGGAAAAACAAAAGTTTGATGGTTTAATGTTTGAAGATGAAAAAAAATTGTATTGTAATTATTAAAATAAAATGTAATTTATTTTATACAATAAATGTAATATTTTTTTATTTTGCAGGGAAATATTATAATATCTATTTCTTTTCATTTTTTTAGTAAATATAATCATCATAAAATAATTGTTGTAGTTAATAAATAATAATTTATAGTCATATTGACAATCACAAATGTTTGGCTAAATTGTGCAGCCCTACAAATAAGTAAAAAAAGAAAGAAAGAAAGAATAGGGCATGAAGTCAAAAATGTCAGGGTGATGCAAAAATATTTTAACAAAACTGTTTTAATTTTTATAATTGCATTAATATTAGAAAAAAAATGTTTCCCTTAAATAAAAGTTCTGTGTTGTGATCAAGTGTGAACATGCAGAAGAATGTAAAATAGGAAGTTATATCTTGCTGACCCTTATGATTGTGTCAAGGTCAATAAATAATCAGATAATTTGATGTTTAAGTTGTAGATCATGTGGTGCAAGTTAGAATATTTATGAATTAATTTTTAATTAGATTTTGTTTTATTTAACCATATGATATCGACATGAATACAAGAATACATTGCTCCACTGCTCAGAGTAAGTTTTTTAATGTTTTTAAAAGAAGTTTCTTGCATTCACCAAGGCTGCTTTTATTTGATTAAAAAAATATATGGTGGTAAAAAAAAAAAACAGAACATGAATATAAAGAGTACATTTCTAAGAACTTGGCAATAGATATTTAAAAGATTTGTCCTTTTCTTTATCATATACACTCCTTCAGAATTAATTTAATACCATAAATTAATGCTTATTATTTATTATTTTAATTACTTTAAAGATTTAGTGGACCCTTTTGGGTATGTCTATTCAATGGCAAATGCATGGACAGGGAGTATGCCCAAATTAAACTGCTTATTGTCTTTCTGTAGTGGGGTTGCCTGCTCGACCAAAAAGTCCTGTGGATTCCAAGAAGGAGGGTGACTCCTCATCTGTTTACTCCTCCTCCCTGCCGTCAAGTGACGGTCCAGAACACAGCATGTCCAGTAGCAGAACTCAGGTAAACTCAGATTAAGTCTTTGTACTTCTCGTCATTTGTATTCTGTCACGATTTACAGCCGTCTTGACTATGAACCTGCATGTTGTGTTTTAAGGAAAACATGGGGTTACAGATTCTCCTTTATGCTTTGCTCATTTTTTCCCCATGACCTACAATTTCACCACGTTTCATCACACACCACTGCATCCAATACATAATAAGATCAAGACCTAACATTTAACTTGACGTTGTTTCTTGTTATATATATGCTTGAGCCCTAGGACATGAACTCGAATGTGCTCTGCATGCACAACATCTTCCCTGAGAGCACAAGATCTCCATCCATATTCATTCTGCTGTAACATTTCAACAAAAATGCACTGCAAGCATGCTGATCACAAATAACAGTGTGTCTCCTGGCCCGTTTTATGGAAGTGCCGAGTTCAAACAAACTAGCTTTCTTCCTGCAGTTTCACACCAGTCAGTTCAGCCCTTCTCTCTTGTTCAGTATGTTCATGCATGCAGCACATGTAGCGAAAAGATGGTATCTATGGAAACCAGTGGGAGAAACCTTGTCGTCCTTTTGATATAGAGTGTGTTAAATCGATGAATAAAGAAATAAAGCATTTACATTGGTCTCTCGGTAGATCAGGAAATCTGAGCAGATCCACTATCTCATAATTAATGGTAAAAAGTAAGGTTAGTTCATTATTGCCCACCCACATTTTCAGATGTGTTGGTTCCAGAAGTGTTTGTTAAAGCGTTATAAGTCATGAATCAAACTAACTAGGTAAGAGGTGAATTAAAACATTACAAACATTTATTTGAAGCAAAAAAAAAAAGTACTTGAAAATCGGACAAAAAAACAAAGGTACAAGACTGTGTACTTAAAATATAAAACTGAAATATATAATTAAATGAATAGTTTTACATACATACATTTTAAGTGTATTGCAAAGTGTGCATATATACAAGTATATACATACATAAATACATATATATGTAGTGAAATAGTGAAATGCCTAAAACCAGATTGACCAGTTACATCTTCTGAATGTTCTTTTTTAACCTAAAAGTTTAAGTTAATGTCCATGTATAGCTTTGAACTGTGTGCTACTGCTAACGTTTTCTGGTTTATGGTGTTTGGACAGATGATTAGAGGGAGGCTGTGCAACCAGAACAAACCTGACACCTTCAACCAGCTGTGGACTGTTGAAGAGCAGGTATGAAGCTACCCAAGAGCTCTTAGTAGTCATGAAATCAGAGCCTTTTATGAACAAACATCTGAGAAAACTTTAACGTCGAACAGTTGTACCACTCTTAAAAAGCTACTAATCCATTCAAATTATTGGACAGAAGCTAACTGTTGATATAAGCTAATTTATGATAGAATGTGCGTTTTAGTATTTTGTGTAGCTCTTGAGCTGTAAGGTTTGACTGTTTGCTCATCACATCTCGTATGTGAAATTTGTAGAAAAAGTTGGAGCAGCTGCTTTTGAAGTTTCCACCAGAGGAGATCGAGTCTAAACGCTGGCAGAAGATCGCAGATGAACTTGGCAACAGGACCGCCAAGCAGGTGCGTTTTCAGGCCCTGCTCTACACAGTCACCCTCATCTTCTTTTGGCCTTGATGGACATTAAAATCTCTAGTCACCTTTTCAGAGCTCTCTAAAGCAGTCAGCCAATTAACATCCTTACAGCCCCATTTAATGGAGACTCTCTATTATTTAAAGATGTTTTTCACTAATGGGACAGGAGTCTTAACCTCTAAAAGCTGTGGTAGGAAAGCTTAACCACTGGATACAGGGCCAGCTCTTTTTGTATACTAAGTTTTTGTTCCTCTTCTTCACAGGTTGCTAGCAGGGTACAGAAATATTTCATAAAACTGACAAAAGCTGGTATTCCAGTACCAGGCAGAACACCCAATGTGTGCATGTACAGCAAAAAGGTAAATTGGTCTTTTAAAATGTAAAATATTAAAAAATATATTTTAACTGCACACTACTGTTGAAAAGTGTAGGGTTGGTAAGATTTTTTAAATATTTTGAAGTCAGTCTCTTATGCTCACCAAGTATTCTTTGATCAGAAATACAGTACAAATAGTAATATTGTGAAATATTATTACATTTAAAACATCTGTTTTAATATATTTTAAAATGTAATTTGCTCCTGTGATGGCAAAGCTGAATTTTCAGCGTCATTATTCCAGTCCTCAGTGTCACGTGATCCTTCAGAAATCATTCTTAATAAGCTGATTTGCTGCTCAAGTAACATTTCTTGTTATTGTCACAGTTTGTAACAGTTGTGCAATATTTTTGTGGAAACCAGTTTAATTCAGGATCTGTAGAAAGTTTAAAAGAACAGCATTTATTTTAATTTCTTTTTTTCTTACAATGTAAATGTCTTTACTGTCACATTTATTTGAATATATATATATATATATATATATATATAAATAAATACAAAAAAAAGTTGCCGAAAGCTCTGTCATTACTCCGTCATTCTGTTTTTACTTTCACTTTCTGCATAGTGAATTGACTGAGATTAAGACGTTCACTGGCATAACTCTTGTGCAAAGTTTGCACATTGCTTATGTGATAACCAATGGCTCGCCTTCATGGTTTAAAACAGAAATAAATAAATAAATATATATATATATATATATATATATATACAGTATACTGTATATTTAGGGCTGTCAGTTTAACGAGTTAACTTAATTGGTTATGAAAAAATAATGCGATTAAAATATTTTAATGCAGTTAACGCACTGGCCCTGCCCCCAGACCTGGACGTCATCTTACATTTCATACAGTTGACTGTTGACAAATATGATGCAGGGCAACAACTCCATAAATGTAGTTATGCCCTAAAATTCAAGATATTGGGGCAAAATGCTCCTGTTTGAGTTTCTGTCTCATATTTATATCACATAAGCGATATCCCTCGAGCAACGAGAGCAAAATCACACAAGTGCTGTTTTTGTCCAGAATATAAGGAGTGCAAATGTGATTTTATACAACAGTTTAGTAAATAAGAAGTTTATATTGTTTTATAATTTAAACACAATATTGTCTGTTTTTGCTCCGTTTTGCCAACAAAAAATATTAGCTATAAAGTATGAAGGTAGAATGACGTCAAAAAGATTTGCATATGCAGGGTAAGAGTTGTGGCAGTGTACATAAGACTGTAAGCGTAAATTAAATTTGCATGCGCAAGAGAAGCTTTGTAAACGTGTAAATCGTGTTTCAAGGGCAAGAAAAAAATATTTGCAGCATTTTACTGTTACTCGTAAGTGTAATTCATGTATTGTGAAACTGCAGCTTCATGCTAACGCAAAATAAA
>NW_015560618.1:1102245-1137840 GCF_001515605.1 Sinocyclocheilus anshuiensis | reverse complement strand
TGATGTGTTTATTGGACCAATCAGATAAGAGTAAATGGAGAGTCAGCGAGAGGCTCATTTGATTGGCTACAAGAAGGAGGACCCGCCCTCCCCCTCACGCTTGCAAAACTCAGTCAGTGAGAGAATCGTGCCAAAATTGTAAGCGCAGAGAAAAGAAAGACGGAGCTGTACATATCGGTTTATTTCGGGAACTTTTTGCCCCACATACACAACAAGTCATTTAGACATTTGCAACAGTTAGTTTTGTACACATACAGACTGGTTCTATGCAGTCAATCCGTTTTGCAGTTCTTTAAACTGTTGTTTTCGCTTGCAAATCACTGTTCACAGGCTTGCAGTGCTTTTGACCGTCTTTTGGCGAAAAAAATGTGCCAAAAGTGTAAGCGCGGAAAAATGGAAGTCAGAAGCATGCAGATCATATTTATTTTGCGTTAGCATGAAGCTGCAGTTTCACAATACATGAATTACACTTACGAGTAACAGTAAAATGCTGCAAATATTTTTTTCTTGCGCTTGAAACACGATTTACACCTTTACAAAGCTTCTCTTGCGCATGCAAATTTAATTTACGCTTACAGTCTTATGTACACTTCCACAACTCTTACCCTGCGTATGCAAATCTTTTTGACGTCATTCTACCTTCATATAAAGCCACAGCAGAATTGTTGTGCGTCTCCGAGCAACACTGCAGTGTTTAGGTTCTGAATGAATCCACATTTTGAACGAATCGAATGAATGAAAGACTCACAAAGACATTTACCGCCACCTGCTGGCAGTTTTAGTTTCTTATTTAGAGTATTATTTTAAAAAACTTTAAAGGGATAGTTAACCCAAATTTTTTTTATTATTATGTCATAATTTACTCAAACCTGACTTACTTTCTTTTGTGGAACATAAAAGAAAGCATTTTGTAGACTGTTGTTAACAAAGCTGTTTTGGTTACCAACGTGTTCAATTGCATGAACAAAAAAACCCTGAGATTTTTCTTCAATTATCTTCTTTTATGTTCCATAGTTTTTGTTAGGCCGTTGTAACCTAAACATTTATGTGCAATAAATTTTATGTTGAATCAAATAAAACATTTCTTTCTAAAGCTACTTACTATATGTAGTGTCTACTTAATACTTTCTCATTTAACACAAAAATAGTTTTAAATAATCTTTTGGGGTATTTTTCAATTCAATTCAATTCAAGTTTTCACAGCCAAATGTAATTTGCGATTAATTTAGATTAATTAATCAACACATCATGTAATTAATTGGATTAAAAATTGTAATCGACTGACAGCCCTAATATATATATATATATATATATATAGTATCATATTAGTGTATATATAGGTATCATGATTAGTTATTTACAATGCTTTACAGTGCATATTTATTGATAGGACATGCCGTTTATAATTGCAGGCCTCCAGTAAGCGACAGCACCACCTCAATAAGCACCTGTACAGGCCCTCGACATTCCTCACCTCATACGAGCCGCCCGTCTACATGGATGATGAGGACGAACGGTCTCACTTCTTCAACAGCCTCCAGGATAATGGAGCGGATGATTCGGTCAGTCCTTGTTAAGATTTCAGTTCAAATCCAACTAAATCTGAGAGCTCGCACTTCAGGGTGGCCAGTAATTGATCGGGTCACTAATCATCAGAGAAATGCATGTATGATTGAACCAGTGAGAGCCATGGCATTTTATCAGACCATATTCAAGCTTATTGATTTAGAAGCTGGAAAGGGAAAAATAAATACCTGAAATCAATTGATGAAAAATGCTTTTTGAAAGCCATTTTGTTTCCTCTCTTCCCCTCTGGCAAACATTTGATGGCCTTTCTCAAACAGGCAATCCTTTAAAGACCGCAAACTGGCATTTCCACAGTTGGGATTTGCTTGATGTTTGATCATTTGATAATGATGAGCTGCCTTTTGACAGACACTGCTGCCAAAATCATTAGAGATGACTCGATGTTTGCGTCTCCTCAGCTGAACTGTGTAAAGAAGGCTGTGTGTTGATGTTGAGTGACCGTGAACTGACTGCAGTGGCTTGACATTTTCTCTGTCTCTGATATGTAACCTTTACGCGACACCAGTCAGCAGGCCCTGCAGAGAACATAACCACTCGCGCGTTGCCAAGCATCAGCGAACCTTACATGCACCAAATATAGACTTACTACAAATCATGACATCACAAGCCTTACGTAAAACCTGCATGGAAATATTGGAAATGGAGCTTTTCCTGTCAACAAACTAAACCCATTTTAATTGTCATTATCACATTGATGCAGTGTTGATTTGTATTATATTGTGGTGCTCATACATACAGTTTCCTGCGGTAATAAAATGACAAGGCAAGGATGCATTCAATTGATGAAAAGTCGTAAAAGGTTTTAATCCTGAAATAAAAGAGTTTTCACGATTTCTACAAAAATATTATGCAGAACAACTGTTTTCAACTTTGATAATTGTCTGAAATATTTCTTGAGCAGCTAAAGCCTGGAATACACTACACGATTTTTGCCCTGATTTTCCAGCAATTTACAGTCTGGAGAAGTTGACGCTAGTTGCCGAAAGTCGAAGTCAGTCTGCAGATTTGAGTTGACAGATTCCATAGAAAATCACGTAGTGTATGATGGTCACAGACTCTTTATTTTTTTTCAGCTTCAGACTCTGATTCCATCCAGTCAGAGGAGATCAAACATGTTTGATATTTCCAGCCGATTTTAGAACACGTTGCACATTTCTGCGTGAGTTTGTTGTGATCGGAACGACTTCAAAGTCTGCTAGTGTATCATGCTCAGTCGTGTAGTGTATGATGGCCGGTTTTCTTCTCTCACTATTTACCAAGTCGGTAAGTGTATGATGCCTAGTGTTTTAAAAATCTGTTCAGATTTTAAAAGTCATGTAGTGTATTCCAGCCTTAATCAGCATATTAGAGTAATTTCTGAAGGATCATGTGACACTGAACACTGAAGTAATCCTTCTGAAAATTCAGCTTTCCCATCACAGGAAAAAGTTACCATTTAAAATATGTTAAAATAGAAAACAGTTGCTTTAAATTGTAATATTTCGCAATATTACTTTTTACTGTATTTTTGATTAAATAAATGCACCCTTTGTGAGCATAACAAAAATAATGTTATGGACCCCAAACTTTTATTTATACAATACCTTTTATTTAAGCAGTTTGAATATTTTTTTTCACACCATTAATTTCTCTGTTGTTACTACCTGACAGTAACATAACTATTTTCAAAGGATTTGCCATGGCAAAGATATTATAATTATTTGAGAAAAATGTATCTGATAATACTTTCAATAATAATTATATACTAATATCATATAAATAATAAATAAAAAAATATTTTTGATTTTATTACGACATTTTCAGGAAAAAGTTACCATTTAAAATATGTTAAAATAGAAAACAGTTGCTTTAAATTGTAATATTTCGCAATATTACTTTTTACTGTATTTTTGATTAAATAAATGCACCCTTTGTGAGCATAACAAAAATAATGTTATGGACCCCAAACTTTTATTTATACAATACCTTTTATTTAAGCAGTTTGAATATTTTTTTTCACACCATTAATTTATCTGTTGTTACTACCTGACAGTACCATAACTATTTTCAAAGGATTTGCCATGGCAAAGATATAATTATTTGATAAAAATGTATCTGATAATACTTTCAATAATAATTATATACTAATATCATATAAATAATAAATAAAAATATATTTTTGATTTTATTACGACATTTTTTATGTTGTGACAAAAATAAATAAGGGGAGAACAGAGTCAGGAAATGTAGCCTCAACCTACCCTAACAAAAACAAGAAAAAACATTGGGTCATTGAAGTATATTCCAGACTCGTTAAAAAAAAGTTTGTAAAGATCATATTTTGTGCTATAAATTCAGATTTTGTAGCAGTGACAGCTGATGTGGTGAAGAGTGTTGTACTGTTCTGACCCTGCTGTGATGTTTCAGGATGAGGAAGGAGTTCCAGTGGAGCTGAGGCACCTGCCGGAGTATAAGGAGCTACTAGAGCTGAAGAAACTCAAGAAACAGAAACTACAGGAGATCCAGGCAGAGAGCGCTCTCATGCAGCACGTTGGCTATAAGGTACACACTTTTACCTGCCTATTTCCATTGTGATGTCTCTCTGATTCTCAAAAATATAAATCAGGTCATCATTTAATCCCCTTCGTGTTGTTCCAAACCTGTATGACTGACTTGTGTGGAACACAAAAGAAGATATTTTGAAGAATGCAGAAAATGTTTTTGTTCATACAGTCCCTCTGGCTTTCATTGTAGGGACAAAAACACTGAAATATTTTTCAATGTTGCATCATGTTCCACAGAAGAAAGTCCTACAGATTTAGAAACCACATGAGGGTGAATAAATGATGACAGAGATGTCTTTTTTCAGTGAACTATCCCTATCCCTAGCGACAAGTGATAAAGGCCATCTCTTAGACAGCTGTATAATAATATAATGTGGCTCTTTTTCATGATCAGCATTTTTTTTTTCTTTGTTAATGTTTGCATGTAATTCTCACTCAGTGTGACTTGTGTGGCATTGAGCCCATCCAGGGTGTACGGTGGCACTGTCAGGACTGTCCGCAGGACAACGCTGTGGACCTCTGCAGTTCCTGCTCCGACTGGTGAGTGGAGCTGGGCTTTTCCCACTTGTTACAACATTGTGGTGTTAATGTAAAGACAGTTAACTCATAAATACACTCTTTTTGACATGTCTTGAATGCTCCATTTGAAACGTGCCCTTTGAAATCATAGCCCTTTGAGCTTTAAGACTGTATCACAATTCATGTTTTTCAAATCCCAAAAAATAATACGTTTGTTGTACCTCTGAATATATTTAAGACAATTGTATGACCTTAAATATCACAAAAACGGACTTTATTCACACATGCACCTAAGTACATTTTACAGTTCTTGCACATCTATTTTTAGTTGCAAATGTGAGTGAAATGCTCACACAGTTGAACCTTGCTTAAATGAAATCTGATGTGCATAATTTAAATGTAGGATAGGCGATTTCGGAAAGGCTAGCAATAGCAAGTTAGCTTTGAAAGCATTTGCGACTGAAAACTACTGCGTGCGACTATGAAACATTTTTTAGGAGCACCAGTGCGATTGACCCGATCATCATCATATTTGTGATTGCGCTCAGGGGAGCTTCAAAGGTTTCTACGTGTTTTTGCAGAGTTGAGCGTTGATATCACAGACATATCTCACAAATCCTTTCATAAGCCAAGTGTAGACAGGGTGTAAATAAGAGATTCATTGCGCAGTGTAGAGAGCTTCGTTGATTATAAACGTGAGATCGCGATGAACTAAGATGAGTGACAGCTTTTACTGATTTTTAAGGGAGTTTGTAAATGTGATACTGATTTAATACAACAGTTCAATAAACAAGAAGTTAATATTAAGTGACTTACATTGTCTGACTATAACACTATTGTCTGATTTTTGCTCTATTTCGTCATCGAAAATAGTTTAAAACAAAGACACAGCGGAGCCGCAGCGCATCTCCATTCAAACACAGCTGTGTTTCGTTTATGAATGAACGGCCGTTTTTAAATGAATCTAGTGAGTCAGTGATTCATGATTACCTTCATTCATAAAGACAGTCACTTGCTTCATTCCTGAATGAATCAGCCGTTCGAATTAATCAATTGAATGAATGACTCAGTGATAAAAATCAGTGACTTGCCGCCACCTGCTGGCAGTTTTAGTTTCATTAAGCCACTTTTGTGTTCTTCTGTGCCACCTCTACAAATTAATTTTGTTAATACTGATTTAATTTGATTGGTAACGTATGTTTCTTATTCTACTTGTTCTTATTCTTATTCTTATTTTTAATTACAATTTTTAAAAAGCTTATAAAATATAATTTTTTGACAAAAATTCTGCTGTAAATCACTTTGAGTCAAATATCACCTTGTAATGGGAAGGCTAATTTTTGATAAAATTTTGGATTATTGATTAGAAGGTGCTCCTAAATTTAAGTTTACCTAAAAAGAAAAGTAAGCGTAGAGCCCTGGTCCTACGCCTTACACAGATGATATAAATACATTTAGACCACTTTACTTGGTGATTGCTATCGGGATGTGAAGAGACTTAAACCAGCATAACAAAAAATGTTTTTGAACCAGATCACCTACCCTGCCTTTAATAAACTGAATTATTGATTTTTGATTTTTTGAGGACTTATCGAAAATGTTGCGAACTGAAATAGAAGCATTAGAGAAAGAAAGAAAGAAAAACACTTGTGATACAGGTCCTTCATCCTTTTACTGACTTTTCAAAGAATGTTTTATTTGAAATTCTTGACAGAGGAAATCTCCTCAATCTAAGATGGGGAATCTCAGGCCTGCTTTGTATTTTTTATTTTTTTCTACAAAATATCCACGTTTCCATTCTGTTTAACTTGAAATGTTGGTCAGTTGTCTCGTCCTAACCAGTCACCTTTCTGTTTGCCCCTTCAGTTTGTTCAAAACGGAGACCCACAAGCCCACACACAGACTGGAGCCAGTCTGCCAGGCCGAAACCTTCCTGGACAAAGACTACTGCTTACCGCAGAGCACAGGCTACAACTACCTGGACCCCAACTACTTCCCTGCCAACAGATGACAGGGACAAGCTCCGGCGCTAGTATCCAAGGCTGGGCCACAGCCCCCAGGGCATTCTGTGCATGGCTCCATCATCCAAGTCAAAGAAATGCTTACGTTTGGGCGAGAGGGTACCACAGATGGGCCGCAACTCGCCCCGACCCGCTGCCGGAGGGGGCTGGGGTGGGGGAGGGGTCGGGGGAGGGAGGGGGCAACGCCCTGCCGCGGTTGTCAAACCTTACCAGGTCTCGTCAAGTAACACTATCTCAAATCAAAAGAAATGAGAGGAAAGAACGAACAAAAGAAAAGGCGCACCGACATTCCCAATCCCAGGACATTTAGAAGGCAACCCGACGCCTCCCTTTGTTCCACCGTTTAAATGACGTGCGTCAGTTACGCACCTCTCGGAGGAGCGCGCGGCTCTGGATTCATCGGCAGGAGCGGGGTTGGGCTTGCGTTAAAGTGCAAAATGTCGTCTGTAGTTGAAATATTTATAAGTGAAGCTTTGTGTGTGAGCTCTTTTCGTGAGGCGGGAGTACAAGGAAAGGAACTTGGTGCTGAGACTGTCGTCTTTGATTCATACCAGGTTTTTAACCAATCGAGGAGGTTCGCTCACAACTCCGACGTTCTAAACAGGGGTTAAAAAAACAAAAACAAAAAATCCCAGCCGACAGACCCCATACGTGTCTCTTGCCATGGGCTACCATTTTCACTAGAAGCTGCTCTTTGTTTCCTCTTATGACCATTACATGATGTTGTCACTTTATTTACGTTCATTTCTTGTTTTTTACATTACGCCGAATTTAAAAAAAAAAAGCCACTCCACTTAACCCAATAGGTTCCCAAACCTCGAAGCACTACAACACGGAGAAGACCAGCTGAGATCCGGAGGACGTTATAGCGCTCTCTGTGCTTGTGGAGAGCTTTCTTTTCTTTTCTCAATGTGTACTGTTGTTGATCATGTGGAGTATTCAGATATATGGTGAAAAGTAGCCAGTGGTAGTTGCCGTGTGCCATTTTTTTTTTCATCCCTGTCCAGTCGATTCAAACCTGGCCACTCGTTTTAGAAGAAGAAAATAAAGAACTCGTGGCACGTTTGCCCTCTGTGAAAAACTGCCCAACCATCATCACGCCTTTAGATCCCTCTAATTTTCGCGGTTTCCTCACGGTCCATGAAAAGATTGTATTTTTATTAATCTATTTAAAAGACGAAGAATAACGAAATCGAGTTGGTGGTAGTCGTCGCACGTGCGCCGCACTCCCACGTTATTTTATACACATGCATTTCGTTGTGCTTTGAGTAGACCATTTTGTATTGGGTTCTGTTCACCTCCCCTCCCTTGACCCGCTTCAATATCTGTGTATAATAGTCTGTTCTTAAATAATGTAAAAAATGGTAGAGGAGAACTGTGGAAATAAAAGTATGTGAAAAGTCTTTCTACACTACATGACTCGGGTATTATGATTTATCCTTCTGATTTATTTCAGTACTTAAGCTCTGAAGTTTGATATAAGGACAGATTAATAAGGTTTGTTAGTGGCACGTTTATTTTTAGTGTTGAGAGTCTGTCATGCCACTAGAGGGTGGTAGGTTATTGTGAATGCTACAGTCCATTCGTTTCTGATATGAAGTGACGTTGTCATTGTATTACAGTTATTAATTTGCACGTAAAGAGCGGATATCAGAATATTCACTTCAGTCATAGGAAATAACTGTTCTCTGATAGTGGTCGACTGACAAGTGACTTGAAGAACAATGGATGGCAGATATAGGTGATATCACGCTATTTAATATAAAGCTGCATTCAATAGTTTGCTGCTAATTTCAAAGGTTTTACACATGAATAAATTGTGACATGCATTGGCATGAGATGAAGAGTGTGCTCAGAGTTTTCTATGATTGCGGGTCACCACCGTCAAGTGTATTTTGCCATACTGAAATTATGTTTCACTAAACATTGGAGTATTTCATTACACTAATTGGCTGGCATCTCTGTCGATATGCTAGTAAATGGCTTTTCTAATGAGAAGTGGTGTAGAAAGGGACTTGATTTTTCAATCGGGAATTGATTGGATGGTTGGATCTCATGTGAGTTTGCTGGAAGGAAGACTTGTACTTTGGTAAAGTAATGGTAACAATACTGTCCAGTATGCATGTTTTTCATATGACAGGCTCTACCACATTGGCTAATTTTGGTGCTGCTAGAGAAAACTGCTTGCAACACTTCCAGTTTTTTTTTTCCCCACCTTCAATGATTTGCACATTGACCTTCATACCCACACATACTGTTAAAGGAGCAGTTCACGCAAAAATTTAAATTTGCTGAGAATGTAGTCACCCCCCAGGCGATCCAAGATATAGTGTTTTGTTTCTTCAAAACAGATTTGGAGATATGTAGCATTACATCTATTGTTTATCAATGGATCCTCTGCAGAGAATGGGTGCCGTCAGAATGAGAGTCCACACAGATCATAAAAACGTTGCAATAATCCACAGCATGAAGCAAGAAAACACGAAAAGCTACGTTTGTTTGTAATGAACAAATCCATCAAGGCGTTTTAACTTTAAAGCATTACTCCTGGTCAAAATATGAGTCCATAATAATGCTTCCTCAACTAAAAAAGTTCATCCTGTTGTCCTCTCTAATCAAAATCCGCTGAAATGTAAGTTCTTAACCATTTTGGATTGTTTTTGCTTGTAAACCGTGCTTGATCTGTGCATATTTCCTGATTCAGACTACAAATTTTTCACTAAAGAAAAGAATATTATGGATAGATAGAGGACTCGTATTTTTGCCATAAACAACAGTTATTGTGATGTTTTATGTTTTTATCAGCTGTTTGAAATCTCAATCTGACGGCACCCATTCACTGCAGAGGAGCCATTGTTGAGCAAGTGATGTAATGTTACATTTCTCCAAATCTGGCCTGAGGGTGAGTACATATTCAGCACATTTTCTTTTTCGGGTGAACTATTCCTTTAACCGCAACAAAAACATTATTTCTCATAGCTACGGCTTTTAAAGAACAATATAAGACCATTAAACATATGAAATGTCTTTATTTCACTCTGGTTGATAAGGAAGAATACAGTTATCAGACCTCATTGTGAAATTCATCCAATCATTGCCAGACTGTGAAATTCAAAACATTTCCCTCTCCAGTTCATTAATTTCTGCTTCAACGATACAATAAATCACTACTCTTGCATGCTTAGCGCGATATAAACATGAAGCTAAAATAAAAAAAGGCTCTCCAGCAGCCGGTCCGTCATGCTTATCAGTTTTGCTGATTTCAGTGCTCAAGGATACTGACTGAACAACAGTCCAAATGGCATCAGACTGTCGTAAATAACCCTCTGTCTGTGTTTTACGGAGCTGAAAGCGAGCTTAAGCATAAGCATACAGATTCAATACCAAGAGATAAACACTGTTGATTTATTGGGCTGGTATTTACAGTGAACGACGATGGTGTGAAATGAACAGGTGCCAGTTGCTGGTTGGTAGCTTTCCAAGTGAATGTGCCATACAGAAGTTTTAATCGCAGGTGTGTGTGCGTGTGTAATGCGAGTCGTCTGCGGTGGAGCTGTAGGTGATGGTTTGTCCTCCAGGAGGCAGTGCGAGTCCAAGCTCTCTAGCAGGAGTCCAAGACGAGGCAGATCTGCTCAAAGACATCTTCTGGGGGCTGCTCGGCATCAATCTACATACACGCACACATAACACGGCTGTTAGAAATCATAAGCTGAAAAGTAGGGCAACAACTCACAGGAGAACTGTCATACAGCGCTAATAAATCCTACAAACACACAGCTACTCTGAGCGTGTTTAACATATATAGAGAGACAGGTTCATCTGTCTGCTTTATGTTGGCAACATCACTCGATCATCAGATTTGAATATAGTGTAATGATTCCATTCTGTGTAGTGTAATGTTTTCCACCATACAATCAATAAATCGGTTACAGATCAGGTAACAAAAACAGAGCTTTCCAGCTTTTGAGCTATAAATATCTTTTTTTGTAGATATTGTTGTGGTGGATTTACATTTGTGTGTCTGTTATTAATCCTTTGAATAAATAGATTTAAATGATTATTATCTTTAAACGACTTGGGTGTGGGTGAACTACTCATAGAGCAATATCTACTAAATGAAATATTTTAGAGCATAACTGGAAAAAAAAAAAGCCTATTTAATAACAGAAATCTTGTATGCCTTAAAATACTGTAATATTTCCACAAGTTTTCAAGGTTTGCAAATCACTATAAAAAAATCACATACTAATGTACTGTTGTACAACCATGTTTTTTTTTTTTTTTAGACGTACCACAGCAGTACCAATGTGTTCTTTGAAGCACCTTTGTTAACTATGGTAATGATTTAGTGAAAATCCTAATTCTGTCATTTATCCACCATCATGTCATTCCAAGCCTGTAATATTGTCGTTTTTCTGCAGCACAAGAAGATATTTTGGTGAATGCATTAATTGCTATTGTATGGATAGACAAAAAAAATGTACACTTCTCAAAATATCTGTTATGTTCCACAAAAGAAAGAAAGTCATTTGGAACAACATGAGAGTGAGTAAATGACAGAATTTGCATTTTTGGTTGAACTATCCCTTTGAAAACCTGCTTCCCTTCCCCACAAATCAGAGGATGTTTTTGCTTTTAAATCCGATCCAATTTAGCTACTTTCATTTATCTGACATAGTGAAAACGTCCTGACATGACAAACCCCAATCTGGTTAATATGGATGCCCTTTGTGTAGTCAAAATAACTCGCCTATTTGAAGGATTTATTTTAAGGATGGATGTCAACAGCAGACTAAAATCAGTTACTCTGTGCCGATTCTAAAATGTTCTTTTTAGCTTGAGGTCAATGTAACCAAGTCCAATTACACAGAAACGTCACTGCTATGACTAATTGTAGCTTGGCGTTTCCATACCCACCTTGTGCAGGACTTCACTGTGTTCGTAGTGACTGACCACAGGATTGACCAGGCTGCAGAATCCGTCCACTCTACAGCGTGTGTCTCTTTCTCGGGCTTCTTTAGTGTGCAGGCTGCAGGTGGCTCTCTGCTGCAGCCGTCGACTCATGATGTCTGCAGAACATTCCAGGAACAGAACTATGTCGGGCTGCCCCATCTGAAACACAAACATGTATTTTATGTAAGAAATAGAACAAGCACTGAGTGCCAGTCAATTTCTTTGAGATGTGGGCAAAGGCATCTATCATGAGCACTGCAAAATATGTTGTGCTGGTGTTTCTAGTATATTTAGTGCTTTAATTGCATCATTACATATTACTAAATTGGATTTCAAACACTGAATGGTGTCACTGTGTTTTCATCTGTTTCATTGTCTTCTTGTTGGTTTAAAGCAGTGATGGGCAAACTTGGCCCTTCCAGGTCACTTTCCTTCAGAGTTTAGCTCCAACTCTAATCAAACACACCTGAACCAGCTAATCATTGTCTTCAAGACTACTAGAAAGCTACAGGCAGGTGAGTTTTATCAGGGTTGGATCAAATCTCTGCAGGAAAGTGGCGTGGAAGGGCCAAGTTTGCCCATCACTGATCTAGACCCATGAGACCTTCATACAATTTTGAAAAAAATAAATAAATCAAGATATTTTTACTGAAACTTGAGAGATTTTTGTCCCTCCATTAAAAAGTACATTCACACAAGCTCAAGATACTTTCACGTTTTATTCTGCGACATAAAACACCAGTAACACCCCACTCGTGATTTTTTTAAAACGGTTTCGTTTCTTAAAAAAGACGGCTGCTAACAAGTTGCTAAATGGGACTACATGCGTTGTCGGAGACATTAAACGTTATCACGCCAAACAGTTTATCAATTTACAGTATATTCCAATTGTAGTATAATTTATAGTACAATTAATTGTAGAATAACCAATTAATAGTTTACCGCATTTTATATTGTTGTTCGACCATATTGTTGTTCGAAAATGTTTTTTTTTTTTGGCTTTGCCCCGAAATGCAACACAAGTCTTCGGATGGAAGATGCTCACTTTATCGCTTACTGATACGGAGACTCTGGGTTCGTACCATAAGGTAAACTCATATGATTATCCCATGTAAACACCACATTTACCGGCTTAGTCATGGTGAAAGTGAAACTTTAACGATGCATAGTGCTTAAAGCCACGTTAAAATGAAATGTTGCAAGCAGCTGTTAGAAAACATATAGATTGAGGATTTTCTAGAAGCAAGGATAAAACAACATTTTGTGTACCCATCCTTTACACTTTATTAAACTCGCTCACTCTGCTGTTATTTAATAGATTAAATGCACTAGAATTTTATTGAATAGTATGTGGAGACACATTTTTAATTAAAATATTCATATTAATTAAATCCAGTTTATATGAAAAGGTTCATGTAGCGTGGATTAAAATTCATACACAGAGTAAATCCTTTTCACTGAACGTGTTAAAAATAATTTTGAAAAGTTGTCGGAAGCGTGGTGGTGGTGACGTCGAAGGCGAGCGACCGTGGTGCTGTGAGTTGAATCAGGTGTGTTTGATTAGGGAGACACACAAAATGTGCAGTGTTGGGGGGCGCCCAGGACCAGGGTTGAGAAACACTGGTTTAAAGGGTTAGTTCGCCCAAAAATGAAACGTTTATACTATAAACGTAGTTCGTTTATAGCCTAAGTTTAGCTTTTAAGTTCTGGCGCTTTTATTTTGGCTTCAAAATTCATGAAAGTTATTCACTTATTTTGTGAAGATTATCTCGATGGACAAAACATGTACGTTTCATAAACTATGGTTGAACACAGAGCTTATTTTTTGCGATAATCCAAAAGCCTTTGGAAAAATCCCATTGGCTTTTTGTCGAGGGAACCAGTGCGATGCCAACAGCCGATCCGCATACAAAGTGGCGTCATAGTTCCCCCACTCTATAGGCTGCTTATCACAAACAGCAGCTAATTAACAAACAAGAAGCATTCTTATTAATAATTCCAACATTGTTCGCAATATTTAGCACAGAGTCGCGAATAAACACAAGTAAATGGATCCCCTGATCTGACATACTTTATGTGTGCTTCTTACGACAACAGGACAAATGGATTTGGAAAATTTGCTTTGATGTGTACTGTGTTAGAAGGTTATTTTACAAGTTACGCCCCCAAATGAGAAAATGTGGTTTAATATGATCAATTTAATTTAGTCTTTTATTCACATAGACACTACCTGGCCAAAAAAAGTTGCTGTCTGGCCATAAATAAGCAAATACATAAGATTTTAAGATTGAATTATTATAGCAGTAATTTCTATGGTTCTTGCATGATGTATGTTTGGTAACAATTGTTTTATTACTCATGAAGTGCATGGCTTTTTATTTCTCAAACAACCATGTCAGAAGACATACCCATGTCCATATTCCAGGATAACAATACCAAGATTCAACAGGCTCAATTTGTGAAAGACTGGCCATCACAGAGTCCTGACCTTAAACACACTGAAAGTCTTTGGGATGTGCTGGAGTTGATTTTACAGTGCCTGTCCAAAAAAAGTTGCACACTCTAATATTTTGTTGGTCTGCATTTTGCTTTGTTTATAGTGTGAATTTGTTGTGGCATTGTTTCGACAAAGCATATTTCCATTAAGAGATGAATAAACTTTTGGATGAGATTTTGTATTGACAATGAACCACTCTGTAAAGTCGACTCCAGCACATCCTCAAGATATTCAATAGAGTTAAGCTCAGGACTCTGTAATGGATCATTCATACATGAAAATGATTCTTCATGCTCACAGAACTATTGTTTCACAAATTAAGCCTGGTGAATCTTGTTATTGTCATCCTGGAATGTATACATGGGTACATCTTCCAACATGGTTGTTTAAGAAATGAAAAGCTACGCATTGCATCAGTTAGGGTTAAAATAATTGTTGCAAAGCATATAACATGGCAGTAACATGTTAATCACTGCAAAAATGATCCAATACTACAATCTTCAGCATTTGCTTCTTTAAATCTAGTGAAAAAGATTTAAATAAAAACATAAAAAACACCACATTTAAATATACCCACATGCAAATGACATTTGAGAGCTGCAGTGGAGGGAAGATTTTCAAAAAATGACAACATATTTTCCACCTTATCTCAAAGAATGCCATCACATGGCTTTTGAAGAGCTTAAATCTGTTTTGTGGGCATAGAACACTCTTGAAAACGTCTCATTTTGTGTTTTTCACAAAACAAGATTCATACGGGTTTGAGACAACACGAGTAAACAAGTTTTCATTTTTGAGAGACCTATTCCCTATTACTTATAACGTCCCAACATATTTCAGCAACTGTTTCATTGACTGCAGTGACTGCAGTCTCACTCCCTGTGATTTCGTCTTTTCCTGAAAATCACTGACCTTGGCTTCATACTCTTGCTGGCTTTTGAAGAGCTTAAATCTGTTTTGTGGGCATAGAACACTCTTGAAAACGTCTCATTTTGTGTTTTTCACAAAACAAGATTCATACGGGTTTGAGACAACACGAGTAAACAAGTTTTCATTTTTGAGAGACCTATTCCCTATTACTTATAACGTCCCAACATATTTCAGCAACTGTTTCATTGACTGCAGTCTCACTCCCTGTGATTTCGTCTTTTCCTGAAAATCACTGACCTTGGCTTCATACTCTTGCACCTGCTTCACATTCTTTGGGAAGCCAGTGACCAGGAAGCCCTTCCCCTGACGCACAGTGGATGCCATGGCCTCGCACAATAGATCCAGCAGTGTGTCCTTAAACCAGAGAAAACCAGATAAACACTCACATACAGATTCACAATCCGTGAGAACGGCTGGATGCATTAGAACACAGGTACAAACACAAACATTAGATAAGAAGTGAGAAGTCTGATGTCTGGGACAACTAGTCACAGCAAATGTTAATGACAGTCATGTTGCTAGGCAACACCACTGTAACATAAATCATCTGATTAAGTCTGAATCTCTCTGAGCCACATGCCAAACCTTAGCAAATAAACACAACAACAACAGCCTAAGTTAGTGGCTGGAGGGCCTGTCTGCCTATTTTAGCTCCATTCCTAATCAAACCACACCTGCTTGTAATTATTACAGTAAACCTGAATATTTCAGTTACATTTTTTAATGGGTTTGATTGTGTTTGATCCTTATCCCACCCCTTATTTTTCACTATATCACTTCTTGTCTGTTGTTAAATACTTTCATACATGCATAGTTTCTGTCATGAAACTCTTCTGAGTAGCTGCTGCTGGTTTGATTCTTCTAAAGTGGCAGCATAGCCAATTGATCTCTCTTTCCTATCTATTTCGGTCTTGACCTGGTAGAGCTAAGTACTACACACCATGAGAATTTTCTTAAGCCCTCCTCTTCGCCAGCACCACCTGTCTAGATATGCTCTCCTTACTTTACCTTGTGACATAAATCATCTGATTAAGTCTGAATCTCTCTGAGCCACATGCCAAACCTTAGCAAATAAACACAACAACAACAGCCTAAGTTAGTGGCTGGAGGGCCTGTCTGCCTATTTTAGCTCCATTCCTAATCAAACCACACCTGCTTGTAATTATTACAGTAAACCTGAATATTTCAGTTACATTTTTTAATGGGTTTGATTGTGTTTGATCCTTATCCCACCCCTTATTTTTCACTATATCACTTCTTGTCTGTTGTTAAATACTTTCATACATGCATAGTTTCTGTCATGAAACTCTTCTGAGTAGCTGCTGCTGGTTTGATTCTTCTAAAGTGGCAGCATAGCCAATTGATCTCTCTTTCCTATCTATTTCGGTCTTGACCTGGTAGAGCTAAGTACTACACACCATGAGAATTTTCTTAAGCCCTCCTCTTCCCCAGCACCACCTGTCTAGATATGCTCTCCTTACAGTACCTTGTTGCAGCAGCAACACTGACACTGTCTACACTGGATGTTCACTTTCTGGCATACTCAACATTTGAGTCTGCTGACAACAGGGCAAATGGAAGAGTGAAACAGTGTTCACTTTGATGCATCTGGTTTAAACAGCTTGTTTGCGTCTCTGACTTCAGAAGGATCCCTGCACCAGGAACAAGTGGATTTATTTTTAATGGTGTCCCCGGATCATGTTGAAGGATTGTATGTTTTTTCGGAGCATTTGACTACAGATTTTGTTTTGTAAACGAGGCACAGTGTAATGGAGACTTTACAAAGAATCTTTTGTTGAAAGATGATGCAGTCTGCTACATCACAAACCATAAGTAAACCATTTGACAAGGCTTTGTCTGTAAATTATGGTTTTATATGGATAATGTGGTCCCACTTTATATTAAGTGGCCTTAACTACTATGTACTTACATTTAAATTAATCATTTGGTACAATGCACTTATTGTGTACATACATCTTTTTACATTGTACTTATATTTTAAAAATATCTGCATGTAATTATGTCTGTAATTAATTTCTGTAATTACATTTATAATACATTTACTGTTGACCCATCACTTACACTTTAACCCACCCTTAAACCTAGCCATACCACCAAACCTGTCCCTAACCTTACCCGTTTCCCACCTCAATAGCAGCAAAAGTGTTTCACAATAAAATATGAACACAATAAGTACATTGTACTTAATTTTGATGAAAGTACATAGTAGTTAAGGCCACTTAATATAAAGTGGGACTGATAATGTTGTCAAGACACTTACTTTACTGACAAGCCTTAATGGACCCACTCCATAGCAGCATACTTAATTTTGATGAAAGTACATAGTAGTTAAGGCCACTTACTATAAAGTGGGACTGATAATGTTGTCAAGACACTTACTTTACTGACAAGCCTTAATGGACCCACTCCGTAAAACTGTATCATTTCAGAGAGAGGGTCAGAATGGTTGAAAATAATAATTTTTCTGCATATTTGTTTTTAGTGGGGGAAAAAAGTTATTAACATTAGTGAATCTCAAGTAACACTTAATAAAATTAAATAATCCATGTCATGACTCTCTATTTAACTGTAATAATATCAATATATATATATATATATATATATATATATGTATATAGATAGATAGATAGATAGATTGCAAATTAAGGAATGCTTCTGTAAAATTCAAGCATCAAATCTGTCCATTGCTCACTGGTTCACAATCCTGCTTCCACAACTCCACAATCAACTATCTGACTGAATATTATTGTTGTTATTATTCTCTCTTTCAATGTGGACAGACATTCATTGTCCTTTGGGAAATTAACCAAAAATTTGAATCTTGTTTGCAGGGGCATATACAAATTTTGTTCAATGCTCTCTAGATTAAACTGTCTGCTTTCCAAAAATTATAATTGCCGCCTACCTCTAACTAGCACCAGGGAGTTGAAAATTGGGGTTTGTCTGTGTGTTTTCAGTTGTGCTCTACTTCAGCTGTCTTTGGTTGTGCTCATACTTTATTTATTTCCCAAAAGCCAATTGTTTGTGAAGTACATGTCTGGAATTTATTATTTTTGTGTCTTCATGGTAAAAACTGTCATGTGGTTTTGCTAAATGACTTTTTTTTAAAGGAAGACCTTACAGGTCCCAGCACAACTTCCTGTTTCAACAAGAAATGTGTCAATCCAGGAAGAAAACTGTAAGTGCAAATGAATGTACATAGCCTATCTAATAATTCACACACCCTTTTTTTGTACACATCCAGCCCTTTAAAGGTTAAACTATTACATAAAACTTCTCAGCAAAATGTTACTGAGAAGTGTTACGAAATAGTGTGTCTTCCTGTGTTTGTTTCACAAGCGTTAAATTCAGCGAAGGTGAAGCTGATCGTTGTAATTTTCTGCACCTCGGGAAGCTGCTCTCCTCTTTCCAAAAGGTCTCGGAGAAATCGTCCTCTCTCACTGTGAGACTGCAACTCGCTGCACAGGGTGTCCCCAGGACACAGGCGCTTCAAACTGTAACGCTCCTCTATCTTCTCCGATTGGAGAGCTTTCCCCGATCCCGGCCCACCTGGTCAGAATGAGAAAGTTGAGAATAAATCTAATATGAAAAACTGCAAATAAAATGGATGGGAAAGATTGTTCTAAATAGTGGGGAACAAGGGCCAGATCCTCAGTAATTGACTGTCTTGGGAGATGCGGGATGGATTATCAGCAGATATCTTATGGTCTGTACCTCACACTATGCGCTGGCCCACCCCGACCTCACCATCTGACTGAAGTCCCAGAGGCTTTCATTAAGATTCTGCACACAGCTCAGGGCAGCCCTTATCTATCCAAACAGTCCACAGGTGGACTTCCCCAGGGTTAACGTCTCCTACACAGCCAACAGCTGTTTATAACACTGATGACATAGATATATATAATCCAAGCATCAAAGAAAAAAGCAAAAGGGTTTTGTCCTAACCAAAACAGTGAGTGGAAAGACACTTTGTTGATCGCTTGGACTCTTATTTACTAGATAGCCCCACCCACCGATAAATCTTATTGGTTCAAAATCAATGCTTTTGAGATATTGCTATCTGATTGAATGTTACAGTTGTTGCTATTTTCACTTTTAGTGTGGGGCGACAAATGACTTCAAAGGACAATATTCCCCAGTTTAAATGACTACAGACCAATTGCACTTACATCTGTTGTTGCAAAGTGTCTACCAGAGAGACTGGTTCTGAGGCACATTAAAGCCAGCCTCCCTCCCACTTTTGACCCCTACCAATTTGCTTATAGGGCCAACAGGTCTACAGAGGAGTCCATTGCTACAGCACTCCACAAAGCTCTGGAGCACCTGGAACACAGAGGTACATACGTCCGGATGCTCTTCATCGATTACAGTTCTGCGTTCAATAGCATTGTACCGGACATTCTTATCAGGAAACTCCTTCACCTGGGCTTTTCTGCTCACCTTTGTACCTGGATTATGGACTTTCTCACTAACCACCCTCAGTGTGTTAAGCTCGGTCTTCACCATTCCTCCACTCTCACTCTCAGCACCGGTTCACCACAGGGATGTGTGCTGAGCCCACTAGTCTATTGCCTTTATACCTATGACTGTACCTCCACACACACCTCCAATCACATTATAAAATTTGCAGATGACACCACAGTGATTGGACTCATTTCTGGAAGTGATGAATCTGCCTATCGTGACGAGGTCAGGAAATTGACGTTGTGGTGCTTCTGAAAACAACTTGGTGTTAAACACAAGGAAAACTAAAGAACTCATCGTGGACTTCAGGAAGTGCAAAGCTGACCCCTTTTCCATCATTATAAATGGAGACTATGTGGAAAGAGTTCGCCGTTTTAAATTTCTGGGAATCTATTTATCTGACAGTCTCTCCTGGTCCACAAATACAACAGCGGCTGTTAAAAAGGCACAGCAGCGTCTGCACTTCCTGCGAGTCCTAAAGAAAAACCGTCTGTTTCAAAAACTACTGGTGGCATTCTACCGCTCTGCCATAGAGAGTGTTTTAACATACTGTCTTACATTGTGGTATGGGGGCTGTTCAGGAGCTGACAAAAAAGCTCTACATAAGGTCATAAAGACTGCGCAGAATATCACTGGCTGCCCTCTCCCCTTACTACAGGACATTGCAAACACTCAGTACCTATCCAGAGCAAAAAACATTGTTAAGGACTCCTCTCACCCCGGTCATCATCTGTTTTCGTCTTCACCATTCCTCCACTCTCACTCTCAGCACCAGTTCACCACAGGGATGTGTGCTGAACCCACTACTCTATTGCCTTTATACCTATGACTGCACCTCCACATACTCCTCCAGTCACATTATAAAATTTGCTGATGACACCACAGTGATTGGA
Organism: Sinocyclocheilus anshuiensis; assembly: GCF_001515605.1. NCBI lineage: Eukaryota > Metazoa > Chordata > Actinopteri > Cypriniformes > Cyprinidae > Sinocyclocheilus > Sinocyclocheilus anshuiensis. The sequence continues at coordinate 1,117,412 of NW_015560618.1, read as the reverse complement.
CTCATTTCTGGAAGTGATGAATCTGCCTATCGTGACGAGGTCAGGAAATTGACGTTGTGGTGCTTCTGAAAACAACTTGGTGTTAAACACAAGGAAAACTAAAGAACTCATCGTGGACTTCAGGAAGTGCAAAGCTGACCCCTTTTCCATCATTATAAATGGAGACTATGTGGAAAGAGTTCGCCGTTTTAAATTTCTGGGAATCTATTTATCTGACAGTCTCTCCTGGTCCACAAATACAACAGCGGCTGTTAAAAAGGCACAGCAGCGTCTGCACTTCCTGCGAGTCCTAAAGAAAAACCGTCTGTTTCAAAAACTACTGGTGGCATTCTACCGCTCTGCCATAGAGAGTGTTTTAACATACTGTCTTACATTGTGGTATGGGGGCTGTTCAGGAGCTGACAAAAAAGCTCTACATAAGGTCATAAAGACTGCGCAGAATATCACTGGCTGCCCTCTCCCCTTACTACAGGACATTGCAAACACTCAGTACCTATCCAGAGCAAAAAACATGGTTAAGGACTCCTCTCACCCCGGTCATCATCTGTTTTCCCTCCTACCTTCGGGAAGGCGATACAGGTCAATCAAAACAAGCACGGCCAAATTTTCAAATAGTTTTTATCCAAGAGCCTCATTCATGTATTTTGATTACGTTATTGTGGTCTATGTGTATGTGGTTATCATATTGTAGCACCTCTGTGTCGTATTGTAGCACCTCTGTGTGTAGTCTCTGAAATTTCATTGCATTCCGGTTCTTTTACTCTGTTAAACTACTCTTAATCTCTCTATTCTATTCTAGACATCTGGGTAAAAAAAAAAAAACTTTCAAAGGAGCCCCGAGTCTGGCTATTAGGTCTAATCTAATTTTTTTTCTTGACAGGTACTACAGTGCAGATACAGCTCTGATAAATCTTTCAGCAAGTCTTTAACATGTCAGTTAGGGTGGTCAAGTGCACTTTAGAGTGTAATTCACTCAAGCTATCAATCTCAGATCTGTCCATCTGACTATCGACAGCCATATCCAAACCAAAATTACAAGCCTAACTGTTGTACCAAACTGCTGAAGCGACAGAGGACAGGAACACAGACCGTATCCACCAGGCTCCTTTCAAAGGACCACCAAAGTGATTTCTTCACGTCTCTTTTCACCACAAAGAGATGTAAAGCTTGGCTTTTAGTTCACTTCACTACATCCCAGTTGGCTAGAGCTTTTGAACAAACATGAGGGGAGGAAAGCCCCTAGCACACAAAGACTCGAACCATCTTGACAGTCTGCTTTCCATTTAGCCAGAACATGAGTCATTTTCAGATGAAGACTGTCAACAGTTTCAATTAGGAACCTTATTAGGACACTTCAGAAGCTTTCACCTGCCCCCAATTTCACAGTTCATTATTTTGCTTGTGCGTCTGTGTCGCAAAAGAAACTTGGTAGTGCGTGTTATTATGTCTGATATAGTTTCAATGCTGTGATGTATGTACTTTGTATCACAACACTGCTTCCTGACCTGTTCTTTTGGGGGAAATGTAGGCACAATAAAACATTGCTTTGCGCGTTTGTCTATAATTGTGATAATGCTGTTTTGTCAGCTAACATACCAATCACAAAGATGACCTTTGATTTCTTGGTCTCCACAGGAAAACCTGGTGGCATATTGAAAAAGAAATTACAATCAGATAATCAACTTTAGCATGTCAAAATATAGCTTTGTAATGTCGTGCGGTACAATTAACGGTGGAAAATAATGACAATAATGGAACAAATAAAATGCAGGGTTACCAAAAACAAATAAATAAAAATAAAATACAACCTTTGTTAGTTTTTATCAGTACTGAGAGAAATTTTCATGACAGTCAGTTGTTATGCATCAGAATGGTTACACCCAGCTTTGAGTTTGATACTTTTTAATCGGTTATTGACTGTTGACAGAAAGATTTAGTGTAACGTGGTGTCACTAAAAATCAGAAATCTTAAAATCATAAAAATTGCTAACATTTTGTGCAAACTATCCTATATTTTGACATTTTAAATTCAAGTTTTTAATGGCAAATTCAAACTCTTTCTTGACGTGTTTGTTTGTTCCCTTTCAGTCAGTCACATTCGACGTTACGTCAGTCGTGACTGACGAATTGGGATCTCGCCCGAGAGCCCAATCACCTTCGAGTGTTAACTAAACAAGCCAATGACCGTTGGCGTGCGTGTTTTAGCCTCGGTCAAGAGGGTAGGGGACCTGCAGGCATTTTCGGTCGACGATTCGTGCCTAGAATTCGGACCGTGTAACTCTCACGTTGTCCTGCGACCCCGGCCTGGATATGTGCCCAAAGTTCCCACCACGCCTTTTAGGGATCAGGTGGTGAACTTGCAAGCGCTGCCCCAGGAGGAGGCAGGCCCAGCCATCGCTCTGCTCTGTCCTGTCGGGCGAGATCCCAATTCGTCAGTCACGACTGACGTAACGTCTCCGTTCCCTCCTTCAGGGAACGAGGGTTACACAAGTAACCGAGACATTCTTAAGCACATTTTGCCACCTAAACACTAAGACCCAAATTTACTGGAATTAATCTCAAATTCCACAAATGAACATTAAGATTGAATTTCAAAGGTGATTTCACACAAAATAGTTACTAATATGTAAGTTTCATGGCTAAAATTTTCAGTAACATATTTTTTCCCCACAAGACCAAGAATTTAAAGCTGCAGTCTGTTTTTTTGGTTAAAAATGATCCAAAATCAATATTTGACCAAGTACATAACTAGCCAGTGTTCAAAACTATCACCTTACTTTAGCCCGATTCACAACGGTAAGATTATAATTAATTAATTAATAATTATAATTTAATTATGTAATATAAGATAATAATAATGTTTTCTAATTTGAGTATTACTGGTAGGAATTCGCTAGAAATTCGTTATCCCGGCTATAGTAGGCTATATCGCATGTGGGGATCCTGCAGGTGGCGGATCGTTTATAGCCTTTTCTCACAGCAGCTGGAATAATTAAATTGATCATTTTGAGGGGGAATTGTAATCCAGGTAGGATTATGTGTTTATGAAACACATGTGAATGAAATTAAATTGCAGTATATTCCAGTTTTAAATGTGCATCTGATTACAGATAACCTGGGATTACACAGGATTTGTATTTTAAAGAGAACCAGTTCAAAGGAACAATAATTTGCTTTTTGGGTTAAAATAATTTCTTAATATGAAATTGGAATGGTCTGACAATTAGAGATTAGACTGTACAGAAATTGAAATCTACATGCTAATGCACACTATACACATAGTCACGCAATGCTGATGTTGTTAACTAACAATCTGAGAACAAAGTATAACAGTAATAATAATTTGCATGGTTTGATGTGATATGAGCTAATTAACCGATCGCTTTTTGTATTGCTTCTTTTCCTCAGTTGGTCAGAACAAACGTGGCAGACTTGTTACTTAATTGTTCAGATGGCAACAACCGGTGAAAATTCTTATTTGGGTCATATATTCCAAGACGTAGGCTAGAATCTGTGATTCCTAAGTACAGTATCCACACCGGTGTGATGAAAGTGACTGCCACACATACACCTCAAACATTCGATTCATCCGCACTGGAACCGTGCCAACGCACAACCCACATAATAAAGAGAATTGCACAAATAACTGAAATTGCAGGTTTTCAAACAGAGATTGCGACAAATAGGCAAAACTTACAAACTGCAGCTTTCATTTTGGTGAGACTATTTATATTTTCTTAATTGTGTATTTCCCAATTTTTCAGAACTGCATCATTATTAAACTGCATCAAGAAGCATATATGTATTCTATCAGCAGTGTTATAATAAATAAGCCCACACACGAATACAGTACACAAAGATCAGTTGAGTGATACTGTGCTCACTTTCTCCAGTCGCCTCTGCATATCCAGCTACCTCTTCATCAGTCTGCCATAGAGAAAAACACACATAAGAAAAGGAATTAAATTACTTTTAAAAAGCTCACAGATCTGTATAGGAAGACAATAATTCTATGATCAAATGCTCGTCCATAGATCCTCTGAATAATGTGCCATCCAAACAGCACAGGAACTGCACAATCTGACCTGCAAAGTGTTTACACATTTAATCTGAGACTGCTTATTTTTAAATTTAAGCTGGAATTTATTATTCAAAAGTGGTTGAACTCACAAATGTCTGTATGTATATTTAGATTTTATGTCATCTCATCATGAAATGCATGTTTTTCTACAATACTTTTTGCAAACTCTATTTGCCATTACAGGAGTCCTCTCCTGTAATACCTGATGAGGTTGGAGAACACCTGGAAAGAGACCAGAGACCACGAATACAGAATCTCTCCAGATCCTTCAGATTCTGAAGTCGTTGTTGTTACATGTCCTCTTCAGTTCACCCCACTCATTTTCTATTCAGGTCAGAGGACCAGGATGGCCATGGCAGAAGCTTCATTTTGTACTCAGTGACCCATTTTTGTATTGATTTTGATGTTTGCTTTGGATCATTGTCCTGATGGAAGATCCAACCACGGCCCGTTATAAGATTTCTAGCAGAGGCGGTCAGGTTTTGATTTTTTTTATCTGTTGGTATTTAACAGAATCCATGTATCTGAATAAGATGTCCAGCACCTCCAGCAGAAAAATAGGCCTTCATCTTTAAAGATGCAGCAGTATATTTAACTGTGGACATGGGGTACTTCTTATACCTGTGGATCCCTTTAAACCTATACTGTGTGTGCCAAAAAGCTCTTTTATTTAGCTTCATCTGACTAGAAGCCAGTCCCATTTGTTTTACTCATTGTGAAATTTACTCATTAAAGAAATTTTGTTACATTTCAGGTCAGAGGACCAGGATGGCCATGGCAGAAGCTTCATTTTGTACTCAGTGACCCATTTTTGTATTGATTTTGATGTTTGCTTTGGATCATTGTCCTGATGGAAGATCCAACCACGGCCCGTTATAAGATTTCTAGCAGAGGCGGTCAGGTTTTGATTTTTTTTATCTGTTGGTATTTAACAGAATCCATGTATCTGAATAAGATGTCCAGCACCTCCAGCAGAAAAATAGGCCTTCATCTTTAAAGATGCAGCAGTATATTTAACTGTGGACATGGGGTACTTCTTATACCTGTGGATCCCTTTAAACCTATACTGTGTGTGCCAAAAAGCTCTTTTATTTAGCTTCATCTGACTAGAAGCCAGTCCCATTTGTTTTACTCATTGTGATGGAGGATTAAAGAAATTTTGTTACATGTATATTGTGTGTATATACACACCTCAAATCTCTGGCTGAGAGGGCTGAGTCAGCAGTGAGTCAGCTGCAAAGACTTTTATGTTGAAAGGGACTGAAACAAGGTTGCAATCAAGGACATCTTTTACTTTCAACAACCCCTTTTAAGATGCAACAAACAAATGCACTGAGCAGTGTTATCATGGGAAATCCCCTTAATGAGTGATGAAAAGATAGTATGACAAAGATATTGCTTTCCTCAGCGGACATTCAAACTAATGTTTTATTGTGAATATGAGATTAAGCTGAACAATGAATGCTGTATCAGATGCAGGTAATCACACTTTTCCAGTCTCTCTCTCTCTCATAATACGCTACATAATACAGTCAGCTTTCAATGAAGCAACTCAACGTTACTTCGTTACTAGTTCTAAAGTGATGTTTTCAAATTAGTAATGGAGGCTTGGGCCCAGCTGTTAAACTGTCAACCTGAGATTTGAATCTGGGGCAGAAGGAAGTAGTTCCACATGCAAAAGGTTTGTGTTTGTTTCTTATTTGTTTCCTAATTTATTAACTTTGTGGTTGCTTCTTATTTATTTAAATTCTTGTGCCATTGAACTGTTGCATAAACACAATTTGACACTTGTTAGCCATGCGATATTGCTCTTTATCAGCACAAAGCCCTGCTCATATAGAGCCATATCACACTGAGTGTCTTAAAAACCCTTTTGTATGTGGAACTACATTCTTCCATCACATTCAAATCTTCCTTCCGCCTTCCGTCATTTTAGAAGAAAATGAACCCTATTTTTATCATTTTTAACATTGTTTTTGCATTGTATCATTTTCAAAATGAAGCACCTCCCCAACCAACTTCTCATTACTGCAATGCAATGCATTTTTATTATTAAATTCAGCACAAAGTAAACAAATACTACAATGCTGTATACTTACGATTGTGCATAACAAATGTACTTAATTTAAAAATGATACTATAATATTTTTTTCTGAATTTAAATAAAGAATTCCTTTTGAGTAGTTTCTTGAAAACTGAAGGGCCATTAAAATCATTTAATTATTGTGAGAGCAATGTCACGATGCACAAAAGTTTAATGGTTCTGAAAATAGACTCCACGTTTTTTCTTTTTTTTTTTACAAATGTATTTTTTTCTTTAGATTTTAGAGTGAAAATATGATGCTTCTAGACAGTGATTTTATGAGTTTCACTGGGCTAATTAAAACAAAAGCTGTGAGGTTCTTCATGTTTGAACATAAACACACTGCAAAAAACTGGGAACTTGATAGTTTGTGTCGTGATTACTGTGATTAAAAGAGTTCTGGGCTGTTTAACAGAAAAACCTTAGGCGGTAACTTTTTGCAGCATTAGAGAAGATGAGATGAAAAAAGAGAGTGTGTGGGAGGAGTGCAGGGTGCCGCTGATGAGCGTGTTTGTGATGTGGGCAGGCCAGCCGGTCCGATGACTCACTGGCAGAAAGAGAGAGAGAAGTGATACACAGACCCACATGCCTGCAAACAAGCTCTAACTTGGATCACTTAGGCCACAAAGCCTAGCCATAAACACTGAGTACACGACCACACCAATACTACCAGTAGTGCTTGATAAATAAAGTTTTTTTTCAATGATTCTTACACTTTTTATATTTGGACCCCTCAGTCTTAAATATTTGAATACATCCATGGCCTACATGCAAATCACATCAAAAGAGAGCTTTTTAATGTTGTCTTCTTTTCAGGACGCATCTTTTATATTGCTTAAAGCATGACTCTAACAATATTTCAAGAAGACTGTGCTTAAAACAAGAAAGATAACTTTAACTTTAAGGTTTAATCCATATACTATGGTAAAAATGGTATTGCCATGGTATATAAAAATATGGCACTACTATAGTGCATGTTTCAAAAAAACAAAAACTACCACAGTACAGTACATATCCAAAAAACATGACACTATCATTGTCAAAAAAATATTACATTTACATTTAGAAAAGTTGTATACGTAATATTTATAATAATTTAAAGCCAGGTTTATCAAATTTATCTTAGGAAGATTAGATATGTTTTATATCTTTTTACTGAAATAACAAGACTGAAATATTGATAAGCATACTGATTTTGCAGTGAAGACCTCTTCCATCACATGTTTTTGCTCTCACTCCTTTACTTGTTTTCTCTCTCTGACCATGAAGGATGTTTTCTCATGAATATCAGCCTGCCTCTCATTCATTAGCTGTGCAGACTGAACAGCTGCGAAGGTCGGCCTGATGCACTGTGGATGTTTGCCTTGTTTTTTTTTTTTGTGTGTGTGTGTGTGTGTGTGTGTGTGTGTGTGTGGAGGAGTCGTGGGCGCTGCAGGAAGTGCTAGATGCATGATTTCAGCAGACACCCCTGTCTCATAACGCAGCACAGGCTGCTGGATGAGACGCTTGTCCTCTTGTGCTGCATCTAATCCACATTGCTTTCTGATACTGCTGGTAAAAAATATCAGTTTTAAATTAGCAAAAATAAACCCATAAAAAAACTACTGTGAGGGGACTATAGAAAAACGATGGTAACAGATACCATATGCCTTAATATATAGTATGCTACTGAATGAATACCGTATTAAATGTACTATGGAATATAATACCTTATCCTATAGCGTTTTTATGGTACTCAAAGAATACCATAGTGGGGGTAAAAAAATGGCACTACTATTGTACATGTCCAAAGACATGATACTATCATTGTGAATGTCCCCAAAAAAATGGCATTAACATGTCTAAATAATCATAGTATTAATATTACCATGGATCATGACTATGGTACTACCTCTAAAAAACAAACCAGGTACATGTCCAAAAACATGGTTACAACGTAATACAAGTCCTCATACAAGGAATTAGCATGCTGCATGTCAAAAAACATGGAATTAGAATGCTGTATGACCAAAAACATGGAACTAGCATGCTACATGTCAAAAAACTGGAACTAACATGTTACACAGTTACAACTGAATGACAACAAATATAACCTACACATTAAACAGTGCAAGTCATCCATAACACAAACCTCTACCATTATTATGTAAATGAGTGTAACCACTGATATAACAGATGGGAGCAGATTAAAGGAAAATCCGGTGGCTCTTGAGGCTTTTTGCTGGCATAGTTTCCTTCTCATTCCTTTTTTGAAGAAAGAGTCACTACAAATTAATACTAAGTTGTTCTAAATGATCACGCTTATCCTATGATTAAACATTTCTATCCTGATGAAAGTGCCCTTGTGAAAAAGAAGTGCTAGTATTTGACGTGCACTTGTAATGTACGTCAAATGTTAAAAAAAACTGTACTTTAAGATAATATATTAATGAAATAAAAGGCCACTTAAGTGATTACACCTAAAGAGAGTACACTTTCATGATTTAAAAACACTTTAGTACACTTTTAAAATGTGCAATGATGTCAAATTCAGGTTACACTTCATTTTAAGGTGTCCCGGTTACAACGTACTATATGGTTAGGATTAGGATTTGGGTTTGGCCTAGGGCTGCTTGCATGCAACTATGCATAATTTATTGATATTATAATAAGTAAGTACATGTAACGTGTAACAAGGACACCTTAAAATAAAGTGTAACCCAAATTCAAAGCATATGTAATTACAAATATATTTAAATACATGAGATATTTGTCAGAACATTCTCTGAACTTTACCCTTATTTAAAAGGCAATAGGATTGTAAAATGACATACAAAAATTAATTTAAGTCCTACTTAAGTGGATCGATGTGTTAGACATTGTCAGTGTTAGAGGTAACACAATACAATTAACGCCAGCTAAGTAATCAGATTACTTTTCCAAGTAGCTATAAAGTGATAAATTACTTTTAAATTTACAATGGGATATCTAAGTTACTTTTTCAAATAAGTAACGCAAGATACTTTTTTCCCCCATTTATTTACTGACACCTCTCCTGGGGTGGAGGCACTTCCTTCAGCCTGAGGCTTATTAATTTCACTTTTGGTGTGAAAAGGCCTTTACAGTTGCCAAAAATATAACTTTTTTTTTTTAATTAAAAAAACAAATAAAAAATCCCAACCCATATGACAAAAAGTAACGCAAAAGTAACATAATGCATTACTTTCCATAAAGAGTAACTAACACAATAAATTGCTTTTTTTAATGGAGTAATGCAATATTGCAATGCATTAGTTTTAAAAGTAACTTTCCCCAACGCTAGACATTGCTGTCCACCATCATCTTCAAAACCATCCCAGTAGAGTTCCAAAGACTTGTAGAATCAATGGGCACATGGTGACCCAAGAACTCACTTGGCAAGACACTTATCCATCTGTATATCAGTAAAATGTCATTGGTTGCTAAAAACATGAAGGTATAGAACAAAAATGAGGACATAAATATTTTGATTTGTACTGAAGCTTTTCTGCACTGTAGATGGACGTCTTAATCCAAAGTGGCTGGCAAACAGTCACAGTACAGAACCAAGCCAGCATGGCTGGAGCCAAGAACCTGCTGAACACGTCGCACACTGAGCTGAAGACTGCTCTGAGATCTGTTCTCATCTACAGAAGTGTTTTTCCCTGTGTGATGCTGACGGCACGGAGAGTTTGCTGTCAGCAGCACCGCTGATGGACACAGATGAAAGGGACACGGTGGGAATGTGGGTTGATCCACATCCATAAACACTCTTCACATTATCCTCCACGAAGAGCCTTAATGACTGCTTTTGTCTCATGCAGACACGATTTTAACCAAATATAATGGAGAAAGCATGACAGCCTCTCCATGGAAATGCACAGAGAAGCAACAGTTTCAGGAATTAAGTTTGAAAGACATGTAGCAACAGGAAGGGTCTAACTGGTTGGCCGCTTTCATGTAGCCCTGCCATATCTGTTGGTAGATAGCGAGAACCCTCTGAATGGAAGATAACATGTCTCTATGTTTTGTGTGTGTGTGCGTGTGTATGTGTGTGTGTGTTTGTGTGTATGTGTGGTTGGAGACGAGGTGAAAGGAAAAAGCAAGTGAAGAGAACAAGATGCTCCCAGAAAGGGAGCAAAAGCAATCCAAACAATCCATCGCAGGAGCACTGATGGTTCCTGATAGTTTTGATTTTATTTTAAATTGTGCATAAATCTATGAAGCTGAATGTAGTGTTCTGATCTTCTATATATATTGAGAATGTAAAAAACTAATGCTCAACTTGTATAAAATAACAATGATGACAGATCCAAACTGTAAAATTTAGTTCACTCATGTGCATGCTTGAGATAAGTGAAAAAAATATTTACACACATGCATTTCTACAATGTAAAAATGAAGTCAAATGTTCATAGTTCCAGAAACACCCATGGAGTATATTTTTATTCAATATGTAAAGGGTCAGTCTGGACATTTATATGCAACTGTACAGTGATTAAATTTGCTACTGAACTTTACATGTATGTATACGTTGTATGTGCAATACTTGTAAGTGCAGTGGAGCTTCTCGCCCAGAATTTGGCCCCCTTTTACATTTCCAGTGTTACTTTATAGTTAAGGGTGTCTAGAGTCTATCAGTGTTATTGCAGAGATTATAAATTTAAACTAAATGAAAATGAAGTTGGCAACTAGCTGAAATGCATTTTATATATTATTTAATTTGTTATATTATATTGTATTTATCTCATTTATTTAATTAGATTATTTTAATGGTTTTAGTTAACTATAATAACCCTGGAGTCTATTAGGTACTGCATGCGTTACATCACATAAGATCAAAGAACATGCATGTATTAACCTCTATATGGGATAATGCTATACTAAATTAACCTCTCTTTACAAGCTTTTTCAGAGACAGTATCCGAGTGGGGATTACATAAAATTCCCCTCTATAGCACATTCTTCCTGACCTTGAGAAAATAGATGGTCTGAAACAATCCCAAAATACACACATCGAGCTATAGAGCCGTCTCATTATATCATACACACTCAATGACTCAGAAACATTGATTACATTTCCATATTGAAGGTCAGTGACTATGTACCTGTTTATTAATGCAATAATTAGTTTGAGCTACTGAAATACACAACAAATATACAGGCCATTCTACTGTGGCTTTTCTTTAAAAGACTATTCCAAAAATAGTTCAAATAGCATACTAATGAAAGTCAAGGACTTTGGCTTAAAGCTTCATCCGGACAGAAGCTAATGCGGGAGATAGAGTCATTCATAATGGCTATCCACTAATGCAGGACTGTCACTCAGCAAGCATTTCCATTAAATACAGCATCTCGCACTTGCTCAGTCTGCCTATAATAGCCCTTCAGCAGTTTCATCTGAGCCTAAACTGAGATTCCAATAACTGCATAATGAAATAAAGAGACGAGACAGATGGGACATTTTCTGACATGCTAATGGTGCTCTAAATGCTATTGTGATTTTACAATAACAGTCGCATCAGGTAGCTGAGATCCTATCAAACCATTGTGTTTTCCTGGATTAAGAATTTGTAGTACATGTAAAAAAAGATTTCAGTATTTCTACTTAACGTTTAATTCAATGTGCTACTTGCCATTTCTTTGTGCTTATGACATTTACTAGCAATTTCTGAGTGAAAATTGTAAGTCCTACACTGAAAATAAAAATTAAAATAATCATTGGTGTAAAAACAACTTTGGTAAAACTTTACAATGTATTAAAGGGATAGTTCACCCAAAAAGGAAAATCACCCCATGATTTACTCCCCCACAAGCCATATAGGTGTATATGACTTTATTCTTTCAGACGAATAAAATCCGAGTTACATAAAAAAATGTCCTGGCTCTTCCAAGCATCCATCTTAAAAAGTGTTCTACACTGCTCTGGGGGGTTAATAAAAGCCTTATGAAGCAAAGCAATGCGTTTCTGTAAGAAAAATATCTCTTTAAAATTTTATAAACCATAATCTCTAGCTTCCACTAACTGTCGTATGCACATACACAAGAGATTGGCATTCCAGCGGATGACGTAGGCATAGCATAAACTCCGGTGAGAATTTGCTAGTCTCGCAAAAAACAAGTTTCGTTTACAGCAAAGGAAACCAGTCTCCTCTTGGCTTATATTGAAATCCTCTGACATTTTCCTTTACAAATCCTCGTTTTGTACTTCTAATTCGAGCATACGACAGTTAGTGGAAGCTATAGAGCAGTGGTCGCCAACCCGTCGATCGCGATCGACTGGTAGATCTTTATCACTGTCCCAGTTGATCCCGAAAAAAACAGTAAAATAAGTACAAAAGTGTATTACATTTATGGGGTTATATTAATGTATCACTGAAGGGAACTGTCTTGAGAAAAGTTTCGATGGCAATGGCATTTTCTTCCCGTAAAAAGCGCAACTCTGCTTTGTTTACAGCGGTAACCAAGGAAACGCTATAGTGCGGTCGGTTCATAAGCAGTGTTAAATCAAATCAAAAACAACTGCCCGTGCAGATCATGATTAAAATGCAGTGGTTGCCTCTAATTTCAAATGGCTAGATATTTTTGTTTAAAGCCAGTTTGTTTGTTATAAAGCAAATAGCCAATAAATACATTTGCTTAAAAATCAGTATCAGAATCAGAATCCAATTTGCTAGTTAAAAAAAAAAGAAAGAAAGAAAAGAAAATCTGAATCAGCTATGATCGGCGCATCACTAATTAAAATACTAAGTAAAAGGCCTCAAATTTGAAGTACAATCTGGGATGTCTTTTTCTATCAATTCTTCAATAGGTAGATCTTGTCTTTCATAAAGGCCGAGGTCAGGGATCTTGGGCCTAAAAAGGTTGGTGACCACTGCTATAGAGATTATGGTTTATGTTTTAAATATGGAATTTTTTCTTACACAACGCATCGCTTCACATCAGAAGGCCTTTATTAACTCCCTGGAGCTGTGTGGAGCACTTTTTAGAATGGATGGATGCACTTTTTTGGGCTTCAAAATCTCGACCCGCGTTGCTGTCTATGGAGGGTCAGAGAGCTCTCAGATTTCATCAAAAATATCTTAATTTGTGTTCCGAAGATAAACGAAGGTTTTACGTGTTTGGACCAACATGGGGGTGAGTAATTAATGACAGAATTTTCATTTTTGGGTGAACTATCCCTTTAATAAATGCTTTAGAAGTATTTTTCATTGTTAGTTCATGTTAACTAATGTTAACAAATAGAACCTTATTTAAAGTTATACAACACTTTTCACTCAGAAATTGCTAGCAAGTTCACAATTAATAGTAACATTAAATAAAATGGTAAATTTTCAAGTAGAAATATCTTTTTTTTTCTTGTATTGTTCTTGTATATTCTTCAAAAAATCATGTACACCATTTTTTAAGTGCAGCCAACAAAGAAAAACAAAGAAAGAAGTGCTCAACCAAACGCCAATGTGTGGATTTAGAAAAGAAAATGGAAACAGAGACATTTTCGTACCTGTTCATCAAATTTGGTGGGAACATCTGCCAGGCTGCTGCTGTCTGCTAGCAAACTAAGGTCGAGCTCACTGGGTCCTACAGAGAAAAGCAAAAGATACAATTGAGTTGTAATAAAAGACATTAACAATCTCTGTGGTCTGTGATTCAAAGAGGAAAAATACAGAAATTACAGCAAAGCCTTGTGTGAAAATAAAGACACTCTTGTTCCTCCAAACTACTGTCCATCATTGAAATGAAGTGCTGCTGTACACTGACGGTTCTTTATTGTTCTGTACCAGTAATTGCGGAAGGAACCCTGGAGTCCTTTCAGTAGCGTAGGCAACAATCACAAAGGTTTCCCATGTGTTCATTAGTCATTCATCTGTGGCACGAGAGGATGTTTCAACAGAGCAAAGGAATAGATATTAAACTGCTTAGATATTTCCAAAGTCGAGACGGTCATACTTGCAATGATTCTCTTGACATGATGTTTTTATTTCATGCAACCTTTTTTGTTGCAGTACGTAGTAAAGAAAAGCCTAGCTTAGAAAATCACACTAAAATAGGGCTGGGCGATATGGACAAAAAAAAACCTATCGCGATTTCTTTGATCAATTTTGCGATTTCGATTTTAATCACGATTTTGACACACACAAACATGCTTTACAGTCATAAATGCATTCAGTGTGAATTTGAAACATATTTCCAAAAGAAAACCAATTAGAGCTTTATCGAGAAGTTGTAACATGTCTCTAGAACAGACATAAGGCAAAATAATCACTAAGTAAAGGTGTAACAAAATGTCTCTAGAATAGGCATATGGCAGGAAAAAAAAAAACGTACACACGTACTCCGTCTGCAGTGCGTATACAGCCTATGTGTATGCGGTGCAGAAGCAGCATGGACTCATTTTGCTTTCGCACAGGACGCGTTTGCAGTCCGCTCCTGATCCGCGGCCGTTTACCACAAACACAACATTTATCCATTATTTTGATTTCAAATCCAAACGTTGTTTCTGAAAATGCTTTTTCAGCATTGTGATTCTCTTTTATCACAGTACAGTAATACAATCTTTCATAGACATATTCACGTTTAAACTCAATAAATATAACTTTAACTACCACCACGAGTGCCATCTATTATTGCCTTGTTTATCTAAAAGTGCACTTTTCCTTGTTTTAAATCTAGCCAAAAAGCCATGTGTTGACTGTGAAACAGTAGACTTTAATTATATGCATTTATGGTGTAATTACAAAATTTCCGTGTCAATCCATTTTAATTTTTACAGCGAATAATTTGAATCACTTTAATTCAGCACATGCAGCACAGCAGAAATAGACTCGTTGCAGACGCACCGCTCCTGGAGCGCACTGCCGGACCGCAATCGCATGCAGTGTGAACGCTCTGATCCATTAACATGGGCATGGACAAAATATACCACAGATGGAGTGTGTGAACCTGGCATTACGTTTGTATGCCCGCCCGGTCTGTTCTGTTCTCGTGCTCCATTTAGGTGCGCTG